>NC_092728.1:104405605-104672346 GCF_047496885.1 Scyliorhinus torazame | reverse complement strand
CCCCTCACTCTTCCCCCCCACTCTCCCCCCCACTATTCCCCCCTCTTCACCCCCACTCTTCCCCCCCCACTCTTCCCCCCCCACTCTTCCCCCCCCACTCTTCCCCCCCACCTCCCCCCTCTTCCCCCCCACTCTTCCCCCCCCACTCTTCCCCCCCCACTCTCACCACCCCCCACTCCTCCCTCCCCACTCCTTCCCCCCCACTCTCCCCCCCACTCTTCCACCCCCCACCTCCCCCCCCACTCTTCCCCCCCACTCTTCCTCCCCCACTCTTCTCCCCCCACACCTCCCCCCCCACTCCACCCCCCCCACTCCTCCCCCCACTCCTCCCCCCACTCCTCCCCCCACTCCACCCCCCACTCCTCCCCCCACTCTCCCCCCCACCTTCCACCCCCCCTCTCCCCTCCACTCATCCCCCCTCCACTCTTCCCCCCCCACTCTTCCCCCCCACTCTTCCCCCCCACTCTTCCCCCCCCACTCTTCCCCCCCCCCACTCTCCCCCCCCCACTCATCCCCCTCCACACTTCCCCCCCACTCTTCCCCCCCACTCTTCCCCCCCACTCTTCCCCCCCACTCTTCCCCCCCCCACACTCCCCCTCCACACTTCCCCCCACTCTTCCCCCCCCACTCTTCCCCCCCCACACTCCCCCCCACTCTTCCCCCCCACACTTCCCCCCCCCACACTCCCCCCCACACACATCCCCCCTCCACACTCCCCCCCACTTCCCCCCCCCACTCTCCCCCCACACCCCCCCACTCATCCCCCCCACTCTTCCCCCCCACTCTTCCCCCCCACTCTTCCCCCCACTCTCCCCCCCACACTTCCCCCCCCACTCTCCCCCCCCACTCCCCCCCACTCTTCCCCCACCAACCCCCCCCACTCTCTCCCCCCTCCCCCCCCACACCCCCCCTCTTCCACCACCCCCACTCCTCCCCCCCACACCTCCCCCCACTCCTCCCCCACCCTCCCCACTCCTCCCCCACTCCTCCCCCACCCACCCCCCACTCCTCCCCCCCACTCCACCCCCCACACTTCCCCCCCACTCTCCCCCCCACTCTCCCCCCCACTCTTCCCCCCCCACTCTTCCCCCCCCCACTCTTCCCCCCCCACTCTCCCCCCCCACTCTTCCCCCCCCACTCTCCCCCCCCACTCTCCCCCCCACAACTCCCCCCCCCACACTCCCCCCACCCCCCCCCACTCCCCCCCCCACACTCCCCCCCCACTCCCCCCCACACTCCCCCCCACACTCCCCCCCACTTCCCCCCCCACCTCCTCCCCCACCTCCTCCCCCCCCACACCCCCCCCCACCTCCCCCCCACTCTTCCCCCCCACACTCCCCCCCCACTCCCCCCCCACTCCCCCCCACTCCTCCCCCCACACCACCCCCCTCCACTCCACCCCCACTCCACCCCCCACTCCTCCCCCCCCATCCTCCCCCCCACACCTCCCCCCCACTCCCCCCCACTCCACCCCCCACACCACCCCCCCACTCTTCCCCCCCACTCTCCCCCCCCACTCTTCCCCCCCCCACTCTTCCCCCCCACTCTTCCCCCCTCACTCTTCCCCCCCCCCACTCTCCCCCCACTCTTCCCCCCTCTTCACCCCCACTCTTCCCCCCCACTCTTCCCCCCCACACTTCCCCCCCCACTCATCCCCCCCACCTCCCCCCACTTCCCCCCCACTCTTCCCCCCCACTCTCCCACCCCCACTCCTCCCTCCCCACTCCTTCCCCCCCCACTCTCCCCCCACTCTTCCACCCCCCACTCTTCCCCCCCACTCTCCCCCCCCACTCCTCCCCCTCATCCTCCCCCCCCACTCCACCCCCCACTCCCCCCCCCACTCCTTCCCCCCCCACACTCCCCCCCACTCTCCCCCCCACTCTTCCCCCCCCACTCTTCCCCCCCACTTTTCCCCCCCCACTCTTCCCCCCCACTCTTCCTCCCCACACTCTTATCCCCCCACTCCTCCCCCACTCCTCCCCCCCACTCCTCCCCCCACTCCTCCCCCACTCCTCCCCACTCCTCCCCCACTCCTCCCCCACTCTTCCACCCCCCTCTTCCCCTCCACTCTTCCCCCCTCCACTCTTCCCCCCTCCACTCTTCCCCCCCCACTCTTCCCCCCCCACTCTTCCCCCCCACTCTTCCCCCCCACTCTTCACCCCCCACTCTTCCCCCCCCCACTCTTCCTCCCTCCACTCTTTCCCCCCCCACTCTTTCCCCCCCACTCTTTCCCCCCACTCTTCCCCCCCCACTCTTCCCCCCCACACTCTTCCCCCTCCACTCTTCCCCCTCCACTCTTGCCCCCCACTCTTCCCCCCCCACTCTTCCCCCCCCACTCCTCCCCCACTCTTACCCCCCATCTTCCCCCCATCTTCCCCCCCATCTTCCCCCCCTTCCCCCCCTCTTCCCCCCATTCCTCCCCTCTTCCCCCCCCCCACTCTTCCCCCCCACTCTTCCCCCCCCACTCTTCCCCCCCCACTCTTCCCCCCCACTCTTCCCCCCCACTCTTCCCCCCCCCACTCTTCCCCCCCGCTCTTCCCCCCCCACTCTTCCCCCCCCACTCTTCCCCCCCACTCTTCCCCCCCACTCTTCTCTCCCCCACTCTTCCCCACTCCTCCCCCCACTCCTCCCCCCACTCTCCCCCCCCCACTCTTCCCCCCCCCACTCTTCCCCCCACTCTTCCCCCCACTCTTCCCCCCACTCTTCCCCCCCAACTCTCCCCCCATTCTTCCCCCCCACTCTTCCCCCCACTCTCCCCCCCCCCACTCTCCCCCCCACTCTCCCCCCCACTCTTCCCCCCACTCTTCCCCCCCACTCTCCCCCCCCACTCTCCCCCCCACTCTACCCCCCCACTCTACCCCCCCCACTCTACCCCCCCACTCTTCCCCCCCACTCTCCCCCCCCACTCTTCCCACCCACACTCTTCCCACCCACACTCTTCCCCCCCCACTTCCCCCCCCACTCTTCCCCCCCACTCCTCCCCCACTCCACCCCCCCCACTCCTCCCCCCCACTCCTCCCCCCACTCCTCCCCCCACTCCTCCCCCCACTCCTCCCCCCACTCCTCCCCCCCACTCCTCCCCCCACTCCTCCCCCCACTCCTCCCCCCCACTCCTCCCCCCACTCTTCCCCCCCCACTCTTCCCCCCCACTCTCCCCCCCACTCTCCACCCCACTCTTCCCCCCCACTCTTCCCCCCCCGACTGTCCTCCCCCACTCCTCCCCCCGACTGTCCCCCCCACTCCTCCCCCCGACTGTCTCCCCCACTCCTCCTCCCCCCCCACTCCTCCCCCCCACTCCTCCCCCACCTCCCCCCCACTCCTCCCCCCCACTCCTCCCCCACTCCTCCCCCCCACTTCTCCCCCCCCACTCCTCCCCCCCCACTCCTCCCCCCCCACTCCTCCCCCCCCACTCCTCCCCCCCCACTCCTCCCCCCCCACTCCTCCCCCCCCACTCCTCCCCCCCCACTCCTCCCCCCCCACTCCTCCCCCCCCACTCCTCCCCCCCCACTCCTCCCCCCCCCACTCCCCCCCCCCCACTCCCCCCCCCCCACTCCCCCCCCCCCACTCCCCCCCCCCCCACTCCCCCCCCCCCACTCCCCCCCCCACTCCCCCCCCCACTCCCCCCCCCCCACTCCCCCCCCCCCACTACTCCCCCCCCACTCTCCCCCCCACTCCTCCCCCCCACTCCTCCCCCCCACTCCTCCTCCCCCACTCCTCCCCCCCACTCCTCCTCCCCCACTCCTCCCCCCCACTCCTCCCCCACTCCTCCCCCACTCCTCCCCCCATCTCCTCCCCCACTCCTCCCCCCATCTCCTCCCCCACTCCTCCCCCCCACTCCTCCCCCCCACTCCTCCCCCCACTCCTCCCCCCACTCCTCCCCCCACTCCTCCCCCCATCTCCTCCCCCCATCTCCTCCCCCACTCCTCCCCCGTTCCCCCCCCACTCCCCCCCCCCACTCCCCCCCCCCACTCCCCCCCCCCTCCCTCTCCCCCCCCACTCCCCCCCCCCCCCACTCCCCCCCCCCCACTCCCCCCCCCCACTCCCCCCCCCCACTCCCCCCCCACCCCCCCCCCCACTCCTCCCCCCCCCACTCCCCCCCCCCACTCACCCCCCACCCCCCCCCCCACTCCTCCCCCCCACTCCCCCCCCACTCCTCCCCCCACTTCCCCCCCACTCCTCCACCCCCCCACTCCTCCGCCCCCCCCACTCCTCCCCCCCCCCACTCCTCCCCCCCCACTCCTCCCCCCCCCCCCACTCCTCCCCCCCCCCCACTCCTCCCCAGCTGGCCAGTTTGGAATCAGCAGGAAGGAGTAAGCAGCAAGCGAGGTTGCTGCTGTTGTGTGTGTATATATTTGTTATTGTAAATAAATGTTATTTCTTTGTATCCTTGATACTCGTGCTGGATTCTTCGTGGCCCTCACAAAACTGGCAATGAGGATAGGATTGTCATTAGTCCCCCAGCCAATGGTAAGCAGGCAGGTTATAACACTGCCTTTTCCATGTTGCAACACTTTCAAAAAGCACTTAATTGGCTGAATGTGATGTTCTCTGTTGTGTCTATCAGGATGCCTTGAGTATGTTGAACAAAGAACATTAAGCTAAGTAAATGAACAAAGCTGATTTATTTACACTACGTAAATAAGATTCAAACAAGTTCCAAGGTAAAAGTTATCAAATTAAACTATACGATATCTCTAACTGCAGATCTCTCAACCCTGCAACTAATCTCTCTCACGCCTAAACAGCTTCTCCCAGAATCCCAGAAGTCACATGATATTTATATGACTGCTCCTTATCTCCATCTGGTGGTGAGAAGTATTAACATCAAATTGTTAACCCTTTGTCTTCTTTACAATATACATATTGTTACAAAATGTTTTGAGACATCTTAAGGCATAATGACCCAACCCCTATTCCTGCAGGAAACTTATAAACTGCAGTCTAGCCAATTAGAGGGGAGCTGTGACAGATTGTAAATTTTAGGCTGGAGCTCTTTCCACATTATTTTACATGGTTTTGATGCCAGGTCAGTTACAATTGCTGCTCCAGATGTCTGCGGTTTCACAGCATGGTGGATTTTGAGCTTTATTGATGCTCAGGATAGTGATATGAAAAATAATAATGGGCAAAAGTGAGAGGATACTCTCTTTTGGGAGTGGCGAGGGAGGGGCATATTTGGTGGCGGAGCGAGGCTCAGGGCCATTGGCTGCCTCAGTGGGAATCCCTGATCGGCCTTAATGGTGGTGATCGGTCCACATAAGTGAGGCAGCAGTGCCACCTGCTGGTTGTGATGATGCATTGACTCTGCAACAGCCTCAATGCAGCACGATAATGTGATGGATTTAGATTTAGATTTATTGTCACGTGTACCGAGGTACTGTGAAAAGTATTGTTCTGTGTACAGTTCAGGGAGATCAATCCATACATGAAAAAGCATAGGGCATATGATAGATACACAATGTAAATACATAGGCATAAACATCGGGTGAAGCATACAGGAGTGTAGTACTACTCAGTAGAGAAGTTGAGTACAGAGATCAGGTCAGTCCATAAGAGGGTTGTTCAGGAGTCTGGTAATAGCATGGAAAAAGCTGTCTTTTTTTTTTCAAATTTAGAGTAGCCAATGATTTTTCCAATTCAGGGGCAATTTTTAGAGTGGCCAATCCACCTAACTTGCATATTTTTTGGGGGTTCTGGGGGTGAAACCCACGCAGACACGGGGAGAATGTGCAAACACCACACGGACAGTGACCCAGGGTCAGGATTTGAACCCAGGTCCTCAGCGCCGTAGGCGGCAATGCTAACCACTGTGCCACCGTGCTGCCCCTGAAGAAGCTGTCTTTGAAACTGTTAGTGCGTGTTCTCAGACATTTGTATCTCCTTCATCAGTGTTCATCTGATGCTCACTAAATTGCATCCCTGAGTGAGAATATTGTGGGAGACTTCAGCACAAAACTGATGCTGGTATGCCCTGTGGAGTACTGAAGAAATACTGCACTGCCAGAGAGGTGAAGGTGTGCTACACTATTGGAGGAGCTGATTCGAGGGAGTGCTGCACTGTCAGAGGATCACAACTGAGGGAATGCAGCACTGTCAGAAGGTCAGTACTGAGGGAGTGCTGCACTGTCAGAGGGTCAGTACTGAGGGAGTGCTGCACTGTCAGAGGGTCAGCACTGAGGGAGTGCTGCACTGTCAGAGGGTCAGTACTGAGGGAGTGCCGCACTGTCAGAGGGTCAGTACTGAGGAAGTGCTGCACTGTCAGAGGGTCAGTACTGAGGGAGTGCCGCACTGTCAGAGGGTCAGCACTGAGGGAGTGCTGCACTGTCAGAGGGTCAGTACTGAGGGAGTGCTGCACTGTCAGAGGGTCAGTACTGAGGAAGTGCTGCACTGTCAGAGGGTCAGTACTGAGGGAGTGCCGCACTGTCAGAGGGTCAGTACTGAGGAAGTGCTGCACTGTCAGAGGGTCAGTACTGAGGGAGTGCCGCACTGTCAGAGGGTCAGCACTGAGGGAGTGCTGCACTGTCAGAGGGTCAGTACTGAGGGAGTGCTGCACTGTCAGAGGGTCGGTACTGAGGGAGTGCTGCACTGTCAGAGGGTCAGTACTGAGGGAGTGCGGCACTGTCAGAGGGTCAGTACTGAGGGAGTGCTGCACTGTCAGAGGGTCAGTACTGAGGGATTGCTACACTACCATTTTTCCTTTGAGACATTAATCTTATTCCCCCATCTGGTTTCAATCGAGGCCAAAGCAACTTCTGAGTGGGTGGAGCTGGTCTTAAGCTCAGTCAGCTGTCAGTCATAACCTCGAGCGTGACACAGATTCCATTGTTTTCTTCATAGAATAACTGCAGAATCGTGGGATAGGATCCCTAAATAGATAGGATAGCTGATTTAGCTCAGTGGGCTAGACAGCTGGTTTGTGATGCAGAACAAGACCAGCAGCGTGAGTTCAATTCCCGTACCTAGCTGAACTGAACAGGTGTCGGAATGTGGCGAGCAGGGGCTTTTCACAGTAACTTCATACTAGTGACAATAAACGATTATTATTATTAAAAAACACCAGTGGAAATCCTGGTACCCCAGCTAATATTCCCCAGAAGTTACCCATTTGTAAACGAATAACGTTCTGAAAGGGAGTCTGAAAGGGTTAAATTTTGAGGACATCTTTTGAGGAGCAACGTGGCTTCTGTTCCCTTGAATTTGGAAGTTTTAAAAAATATATATTTTATTCAAGATTTTTGGCCAAACATAACAGTACGTGGTGTTTCTTTTAAACAACAATAAAGCAATATAAATAACAGTGGCCAGTTTTAAACAAATAAATAAATAATATATAAACAAAACTGAATGGCAACTGCCTTGTCCAAAATAAATACTCTCCAAAAATACAATCCAACAGTCCAATATACATTACCTAAAACAAGTGCCTATACATATACAATAACATCCCTGAGAGTCCGTCCGATTCCTCCCCCCCCCCCCTCCCTCCCCCTGGGTTGCTGCTGTTGTCTTCTTCTTTTCCATTCCCTCAACTTTCTGTGAGGTAGTCGACGAACGGCTGCCACAGCCTGGTGAATCCTTGAGCCGAACCCCTTAGTACGAACTTAAACCGTTCTAACTTTATGAACGCTGCCATATCGTTTATCCAGGTCTCCACCCCCGGGGGTTTGGCTTCCTTCCACATTAACAATATCCTGCGCCGGGCTACGAGGGACGCAAAGGCCAAAACATCAGCCTCTCTCGCCTCCTGCACTCCCGGCTCTTCTGCAACCCCAAATATAGCCAACCCCCAGCTTGGTTCGACCTGGACCCCCACCACCTTCGAAAGCACCTTTGCTTGAATTTGGAAGTTTGAGGAGAGATCTGATCGAGGTGACTCAGATAATAAGAGGATTTGGTGCAGGGATTATGGAGGAGTGATTAACCCTGGTGAATGGGTCTGAGGTACAGGTGAGACATGATCTAATTGAACAATCGAACATACTCAGGATGGGTACATGGCCTCATGCTGAATAGGAGGAGGAGGCTCTTGGGCCAATATTTGTCCTTCAATCAATTGTCCCTAAGTCACTTAAATCACAGAGTTGTTAAGGCGCAGGAAGGGACCATTTTGCCCATCCTGTGTACGCCAGCTCCCCAAACAAGCACCACGACTTAGTGCCATCCCCCCCCTGCCTTTTCCATGTCCATTCAAATAATCAGACAATACACTTTTTTTTAAAAAAAATGTTTTATTCTCCTCCTTTTTCACATTTTCTCCCAAATTTACACCCAGCAATAAACAATAATCAGTAACGAATGTAATGTCGATCCCCATATCAATAACAACGATCCCATCCTCCCACCAAACCCCAGACATTGGCCCGCATGTTAACATTAACAAATGACAAAAAGGAATCAGGAATCACCCATAGTCACCATTAACACACACCGGCCCCCTCCCCCCCAACCCTCCCAGCCCCTCCCCTAATGTTCGATGACTCATAGAACATACAGTGCAGAAGGAGGCCATTCGGCCCATCGAGTCTGCACTGGCCCTTGGAAAGAGCACCCTACTCAAGGTCAACACCTCCACCCTATCCCCATAACCCAGTAACCCCACCCAACACTAAGGGCAATTTTGGACACTAAGGGCAATTTATCATGGCCAATCCACCTAACCCGCACATCTTTGGACTGTGGGAGGGAACCGGAGCACCCGGAGGAAACACACGGGGAGGATGTGCAGACTCCGCACAGACAGTGACCCAAGCCGGAATCTAACCTGGGACCCTGGAGCTGTGAAGCAATTGTGCTATCCACAATGCTACCGTGCTGCCCATGACGGGGCTGGTTTAGCACACTGGGCTAAATAGCTGGCTTTGAAAGCAGACCGAGGCAGGCCAGCAGCAAGGTTCAATTCCCGTACCAGCCTCCCCGAACAGGCGCCGGAATGTGGCGACTAGGGGCTTTTCACAGTAACTTCATTTGAAGCCTACTTGTGACAATAAGCGATTTTCATTTTCATGTGATCCAATTCTCGAAAGTGCACAATGAATAACGCCCATGAATTGAAGAACCTCTCCATCCTTGCCCTCAGTTCAAATTTGACCTTTTCAAGCGTTAAGAATTCCAGCAGGTCCCCCCGCCACGCCAGGGCACAGGGTGGAGAGGTTGCTCACCACCCTAACAGGATCCGCCTTCGGGCGATCAATGAGGCGAAGGCTACAACCTCTGCCTCTGCGCCCATTTCCAAACCCGGCTGGTCCGACACCCCAAATATGGCCTCCTGAGGGCCCGGGTCCAGTTTCACACACCACTTTAGAGATTGCCCTAAAAACCTCCTTCCAGTAATCCTTCAGCTTTGGACAGGACCTGAACATATGAACATATGAACATGATTAGCGCCCCCCCCACCGGGCAACATCTATCCAATGCCCACTTGATTGTCTCGATTGGACCTGCCTCCATCACGCTTCCAGGCCGGACAGCGCAGACCCCGACCACTCGCTGTGTGACAGAGATTTTTCTCCCGTCAAATTTGCTCAGACGAGCAGCTCTGATGGTCTGACTGTTGCAAATTCCGACGGTGTCTGAGCTTCCTGGATGGCAGAGGGTTTTTAGGACTTTGTGAAACTCTCTTTGTTTATAAAGGTGGAGGAAATGGTTTGGAGTGTTTGGGATTGACAGGAGGGGTGTGCGCGAACTGAAGTACGGGAAATGTTTTTCTAACCCCCACCCTCTCTCTCTCTCTCTCTCTCTCCCATTCCAATGCTGTAATCTGCCAGCTGGGAGCTGAATCAATAGAGCATCTTCCCTGCGAGTTGATGGGTTTGCCAACATTCCGAGCAAACCCTCTTAAATGCAGCTAAACCAACACTTGTTTATGGGGTATCAAAACAGAGAATAGGTCACCCTTGAGTCATCGGCCTGGGACACCGGCGTCTGGACACTTTCACAGAGCACTGCAGCACAGTCACAACAGGTGTCGTCCAGTCTACATTCTCTTTAAAATATCATGGACACTTGAAAGTTGGACAAGAACAGCCCCCCCCTCCCCCACTGAAGAGGCCTGAGGTCAGATGACGAGCTTTAAATGGATTTAAGAGATAAGTCGTGTGACATTATAATAAATGTAGAGAACTGTAAGGGTTAATGTAATGTCTAAATCAACCACTAGAGGGAGCTAGATGTACAACTATATAAGGCATCGATGCTAAGCCTTGTGGGGAGAGGTTGAGGAGAAAGCTGGAGGATACACTGAAGGAAACATAGTGTGAGTGAGAGCAGATCATAGTTAATGTAATAGTGTACAGATTAGTTGTAGATGAATGTAGATTATATGTTTAGTATTAACTGTGTATTATATAGAAGTGTCAAATCCAATTAGGTAATGTTAATAAATTTATAGCTTTGTTCAAGTTAAAAGCTATTAGTGGTCTTTGTGAACACTACACCACCCATCCAAAAATTAGCAAAGAACACCACAAGTCATTTTGATTTGACTCCAGTCTGTATAGAAGGTGTTTGGTGATCTTGATTTACTGAAACTTTGCTTCTATCTCGGATCTTATTGATTGGCAGAACAGGCTCAATGGGCCAAACGGTCTGCTCCTGCTCCTAATCCTTGTTGTCTTGCAGGCCAGGTGTGCCTGTGCCTGAGGTGGGCAGGATTGGTGAAAGGGCCTTTGCTGCTGGTGTGAGTGGGCACATGTGGCGTGTGGTCTATTACTGTGTCAGTCGACACTCAATCTGTCGGTGCTTAGTTGGGGCTAAAACCAACAAGATCTTGGCCCACACCATATCACTACCCAGTGACCCCAAGGGAAATTTTGTGTGTCTGTCTGTTTGTATGTGTGTGTGTGTATGAGTGTTCAGCTCTAGGTGTGTGTGTTCAGCTCCAGGCGTATATGTCTGTCTATGGAGATGAACAGGATCTGGTTTGATGCTCTCACAGTCGCATAGCTGCCATCTCTTCAATGTGGAACAGCCATTTTTGCCATGAAGTTCTGGTGTCCGATGAACAGTGAATCTGTGTTGTAGGAATGAGCCGCTTCTCCAGTTCTTCCAGTTGTTAATGAATACAACTCACTCAAAACATTGTCAACGTCAGGGGACACAGAACTCTCTGACAACAGAATCATATATTTGGGGCCACCTCGTACTGGTTGGGAACAGAAAATCCCAACGGGCGCACAATTCCGACGATACGTTCAATTATTATTGACAAAAACAATATTGCCTAATCAAATCAAGTAATAACTTGCAGAATAAAAATTCCCACAATCGTGTGACTATTTAATGGAATGTTTTAATGAAAAATCTATACGTGAGGATTTCATTTGAAACTGACATCCGGTTAGTTGTACACGGGGAGACAGTGTAATGCAGGCTACTTCTCTGGGGATGCGGATTTCAATCACACCACGGCACCTGGTGGAATTTAAGTTAAATTAATAAATCTGGAATGTAAAGCTAGTGTCGGCAATGATGACCGTGACAATCGTTGTGAAAACCCACCTGGTTCACTAACGCCCCTTTAGAGAAGGAAATCTGCCGTCCTTACCCGGTCTGGCCTACATGTGACTCCAGAGCCACAGCAATGTGTCTCTTACCGGCCCCCCTGAAATGGCCGAGCGACACACTCAGTTCAAGGGCAATTAGGGATGGGCAACAAACGATAGGCCTGCCCAGCGATGCCCATATCCCAGGAAAGAGTAAAGAAAAAAAACACACACACAGGAGGCAATATTGATAAATATCCTTTGTTGGTCATCAATATGAAAAGTTTCCCATTGTCTTTAAGTATAGTTTGTTTTAGGACAATCTGTTTCATCGACGTATCGAACAGTTGGACAAGGAGATTAACTGTGGGATGGTCAGCTAGGACTACGATCTGAGGGGGCTAGAGCCCCTTTTGTTTTACAAACCCTGCCTCGGTCACATTGCTTGTGTTTCCAGCTGATTACCCCACCCTCTCATTTGACTACAGCTTTCTGTGACTTATCTCTGATTTTGCAGATTGCGTGCAGGAAATTCGGGACCAGAAGGAGACCAGTCACCTCTCCCAGGTGTCCATTCTGTTAAATCATGACTGATCTTTACATCTTCTTCATTCGAGGGATGTGAACTCCAGTATCTACTGCCCATCTTTAATTGTCCCTTCAGAAGGTGGCGTGAAGGGCGGCACGGTGGCGCAGTGGGTTAGCACTGCAGTCTCACGGCGCCGAGGTCCCAGGTTCGATCCCGGCTCTGGGTCACTGTCCGTGTGGAGTTTGCACATTCTCCCCTTAATTGGAAAAAATGAATTGGGTACTCTAAATTGATTAAAAAGAAGAGAAGGTGGCGCTGCAGTCCGTGTGGTGTAGGTACACCCACAGTGCTGTTGGAAGGGAGTTTCTGGATTTTGATCTCACAACAGGGAAGGAACGGCCGATATATTTCCAAGTCAGGGTGGTGAGTGGTTTGAAGGGGAACTTGCAGGTGACGGTGTTTGCATTTGCTGACCTTGTCCTTTGAGTTGGTGGAGGTCGCAGGTTTGCAAGGTGCTGCGTGGGAGCCTTGCTGAGTTGCAGCAGTGCATCTTGTAGATGGTACACACAGTACGTCGCTGTTGGAGATGTTGAATGTTTGAGCTGATGGATAGGGTGTTAATCAAGCAGACTACTTTGCCCCAGATGATACGGATGTCGAGCCTCTTGAGTGTTGTTGGAGCTGCACTTATCCAGGCAAGGGGAGAGTATTCCACCACACTGAACTTTGCCTTGTAGATGGTGGACGGACTTTGGGGAGTCAGGAGTTGAGTTACTCACCAGAGGAGTCCCAATCTCTGACCTGCCCTGGTAGCCACAGTATTTATATGGCTGATCCAATTCAGTTTCTGGTCAACAATAACCCCCGAGGATTTTGACGGTGGGGGATTTGGCGATGGTAATGCCATTGAATGTCAAGATGATTAGATTCTCTCTTGCTGGAGATTGCCTGGCACTTATGGTGGCGTCAACGTAACTTGCCACTTATCAATGCCAGTCTGAATGTTGCCCAGCTCGTGTTGGATTTGGACATGGACTGCTTCAGTATCTGAGGAGTTGCGAATGGTGCTGAACATTGGGCAAATCATCAGTGACAATCCCTACTTCTGACCCAATGAAGATGGTTGGGCCGAGAACCTCAACTTAATCTTAGCCCTTGCTCCAGATCTCCGCAACCCCATTCTTGACAAAAAAAATCTATCCACCTCAGTCTTGCAAGCTACAATAAATGCCCAGCATTCAGCCTTTTGGGCAAGTGAATTCCAGATTTTCACCAACATTTGTGTGAAAATGCCCTTCCTGAGTTCCCTCCTACATTTCCTGGCTCTCGTTGACTGATTTATGCCTTCTCATTCTTGACTTTCCCCATCAGAGGAACTTGTCTCTCTGTATCTACTCCGTATCTATCGATTGCTTTTAACGTTTAACATGTGATTGAAGAAATTTCTCGATATCTCCTAATCGTGAAACCGCGCGCCCCCCCCCCCCAAAACATCCCAGCCCCCCCGCCAGCTCCAGACTAACCAGCTGAGGGTAACAGCCTCAAACCCGCGTAAGTATTTTATTGACTTTAACGAGATCGCCTCTCATTCTTCGGACTCCAGAGAATACAGCACCTTTCTGCTCAATCTCTCCGCTTAGGATTGCCATATACGACCTATCCTCATAACTGAGTCACCTAAACACTGGTATCACCCTGAATATTAGTGTCAACGCTCGAACAGATACTCATCCTAATGCACATCACACAACCCCAACACTGTCAGTATCAACAGGAACTTGAACATGTTTGATATAATTCAATGTGGGAGGTTCATTTTCATTTCATTTCATCAAACTTAAGATGAAAACAATAAAAATGAATTAGAAGAAATCAGAATCATAGAATTATAGAATCCTTACAGGGCAAAAGGAGGCCATTCAGCCCATCAGGTCTGCAACAACCCTCTGAAAGAGCACTCCCCCCAAGCCCACTCCTCCACCCTATCCCAATAAGTCCTTAACCGAACATAGAACATTACAGCGCAGTACAGGCCCTTCAGCCCTCGATGTTACGCCGACCTGTGAAACCACTCTAAAGCCCATCTACACTATTCCCTTATCATCCATATGTTTATCCAATTACCATTTGAATGCCCTTAATGTTGGCGAGTCCACTACTGTTGCAGGCAGGGCATTCCACGCCCTCACTACTCTCTGAGTAAAGAACCTACCTCTGACATCTGTCCTACATCTATCTCCCCTCAATTTAAAGCTACGTCCCCTCATGCTAGACATCACCATCCAAGGAAAAAGGCTCTCACTGTCCACCCTATCCAATCCTCTGATCATCTTGTATGCCTCAATTAAGTCACCTCTTAACCTTCTTCTCTCTAACGAAAACAGCCTCAAGTCCCTCAGCCTTCCCTCATAAGATCTTCCCTCCATACCAGGCAACATCCTGGTAAATCTCTTCTGCACCCTTTCCAATGCTTCCACATCCTTCCTATAATGCGGCGACCAGAATTGCACGCAATACTCCAAATGCGGCCGCACCAGAGTTTTGTACAGCTGCAACATGACCTCATGGCTCCGAAACTCAATCCCTCTACCAATAAAAGCTAACACACCGTACGCCTTCTTAACAACCCTCTCAACCTGGGTGGCAACTTTCAGGGATCTATGTACATGGACACCGAGATCTCTCTGCTCATCCACACTACCAAGAATCTTACCATGAGCCCAATACTCTGTCTTCCTGCTATTTCTTTCAAATGAATCACCTCACACTTTTCTGCATTAAATTCCATTTGCCACCTCTCAGCCCAGCTCTGCAGCTTATCTATGTCCCTCTGTAACTTGCAACATCCTTCCACACTGTCCTACCTACACATCTTTGGACACTAAGGGGCAATTTAGCACGGTCAATACACCCGCACATCTTTGTACTGTGGGAGGAAACCCGAGCACCTGGAGGAAACCCACACAAATATGGGGAGAACGTGCAGACTCCACATAGTCACCTGAGGCTAGATTTGAACCCGGGACCTTGGCACTGTGAGGCAGCAGTGCTAACCACTGTGCCACCTTAAAGATAAATATTAACAGTGAAGTAGACAATAGAATTCCTACAGTGCAGAAGGAGGCCATTCGGCCCATTGGATCTGTACTGACCCTCTTAAACAGCACCCTTCCCAGGCCAACACCCCAACCCTATCCCTGTAACCCAATTTAATCTGCTTCTCTTTGGACACGAAGGGGAAATTTAACAGCCAATCCATCTAACCTGCGCATCTTTTTAAAAATAAATTTAGAGTGTCCAATTCATTTTTTCCAATTTAAGGGGCAATTTAGCGTGGCCAATCCACCTACCCTGCACATCTTTGGGTTGTGGGGGTGAAACCCCCGCAAACACGGGGAGAACGTGCAAACTCCACACGGACAGTGACCCAGAGCCGGGATCGAACCTGGAACCTCGGCGCCGTGAGGCAGCAGTGCTAACCACTGTGCCACCGTGCTGCCCTCCCCTGCGCATCTTTTGACTGTGGGAGGAAACCGGAGCACCCGGAGGGAATCCACGCAGGCACGGGGGCGAATGTGCAAATGGCACACAGACAGTCTCCTGAGGTCGGAATAGAATCCGGGTCCCTGGTACTGTGAGGCAACTGTGCTAATCACTGTGCTACCGTGCCACCCATTAATACATTTTCGACGAGCACTTTCACAATGAAGAAAGTTTGGAAGTAAATCCATGCTCCCAATGAAAGATGTTCTTCCTGGAGGGTTACAGTGGGAGACTTGCGAACAGTACGGTCTTTGTGTGCTTAAAAGTTTCCTAATTTCACGCCTGAAAAAATTGGCTCTAATTTTTATGGTCCCCAGTCTGAAATTCCCCAACCAGCAGAAATAGCTTCTCTCCAACTAGCTCATCTGTTCCATGTTGTATTTTGAAAATTCAGTTGACCCCCATCCCGTGAACTGTCCCAACAACCCACAAGGGCTCTCCCACTCCACCCAAGATCCATGTTCATTTCCTGCTCTTTATCTTCGCTGGATTCCAGAAATGGGAACTAGGCACGGCCCAACGGCACAATGTAGGAACTATTACATTAGAAGGAATCAGAACTGTCATGTGGGAGTACCTTTAAGAAATGGGTGTTTATAAATGGGTATGTATATAAATAACTGTAGTGAGAGTACCTTTAAGAAATGGGTGGCGGGCTAATGTTTGGGGTTTGGTGGGAGGATGGGATCATTTTTATTGATAGGGGGATTGACATATTTGTGACCTGATTATTGTTTGTTGTTGGTGGGTGTAAATTTGGGAGAAAATGTGAAAAAGGAGAATAAAAAATATTTTTAAATAAAGAAATGGGTGTTTACTACTGCAGTGATGTCAAAGAGTGGGTGGAGCTGGGCTGTCTGTCAGCTTTTTACTTTTGTTTTAGGCTGTTTGCTGCAGGGTGTGTTTTAGTTTCATTTTCAGAGCTGGATAGCTGCAGTCACAGCCAGAAGGTGCATGAATCTCTCTCTGTAATCTAAAGACTGTAAATCGATCCTGGTGATTTACAACTAATAACAGTCATGACTTTAACCTGATGTGCTTCTGGTAAAAGGTGTTTTAAGTCTTATGGATGTTAAAAGGAAAGCTTAAAGGATTACTTAGTGTTGTATTCTTTGGGGGTTGTATTTGAATCAATGGTTGCTAAGATGTTCACTGTATGTTTTAAAAAGGTTAACTTGAGTTCATAGAATAAACATTGTTTTACTTTAAAAAATACTTTTCCATTTCTGCTGTACCACACCTGTAGAGTGGGCCGTGTGCTCCCCATACCACAATCTATTAAAAGTTGTGGGTCAGGTTAACTCCATGATACACCTTGGGGTTCTCTAAACCCTGGCCCATAACAAATTGTGGGCTCGTCCGGGATAAAAGTCTATCTATTGGATTGGCTTACTGAACTTAAAGACAGTGAGGGGTGAGCTATTTTGTGGTTGCTTTTCAGGTGTGCTATTCTAGTTTAAGTGGGGAGTGTGTTGTGGACAATGGCTCTTTCAGAGGCTCTGAATTTTTTGGGGGTGGAGACAGTCACACGCAGTACCTTATGGCCAGAGACTAAAAGCAGACTGTTAAATTTGGCAAAAACATTGCAGTTAACATTACCTGACAAAATGCGAAAAGATGAGGTAATTATGGCAGTGGCTAAGCATTTAAAGTTACCTGAGATATAGTTTGACTCATTGGAAATAGCAAAAATTCAGTTGCAAATTAAACAAATGGAACATGAGAGAATTAAAGCAGCTTGAATACGAAAGAGAGAGTGAGGAAAAAGAAAGAGAACGAGAGAGAAGAAAGGAAAACAGAAAGAATAGCCCTAGCAGAACAAAAAGAAAGAGAAAGGGAGATACAGATCAGGGAAAAAGGTAAAGAGAGAGTTTGAACTTCAGAAAATGGCCATGAAACATGACAGTCAGTTAAAATTAGCAGGCGTAAAGGGAAACGTACAGTTGGTGGATAGTGATGAGGATAGTGAGAAAGAGCGTCATAGTCGAAGGCTTGGTGGGGATCTACTTAAATATGTCCAAGCATTGCCAAGGCTTGACAAGAAGGAGGTAGAAGCCTTTTTCATTTCATTTGTGAAGGTAGCTAAACAAGTGAAATGGCCATAGGGCATGTGGGTATTACTGATTCAAACAAAGCTGGGAGGTAGGGCTAGTGAAGTGTTTGCATCACTACCGGAGGAGGTATCTGGAACGTATGAGGAGGTGAAAAAATGCATCTTAGATCCATATGAACTAGTGCCTGAAGCCTACAGACAAAGGTTTAGAAATTTAAGGAAAGGATTTGGTCAAACATACATGGAGTTTGAAAGGATCAAACAGAGTAATTTTGATAGGTGGATAAGGACTTTGAAAATAGACCAAACGTATGAAGCTCTCAGAGAAATGATATTTTTGGAGGAGTTTAAAAATTAAATTCCTGATGTAGTGAGAACTCATGTGGAAGAGCAGAGGGTTAAAACTGCAAGGTTAGCAGCAGAAATGGCAGATGATTATGAATTAGTTCATAAATCAAAGCTCGGTTTCCGACATCAGTTTCAGCCGGTGAAGGATAGAAACTGGGGACATGAGAAATACTCAAGTGGTAAAGGTGATCCGATGGGAGATAATAAGGAGAGTGTACCTCAGATTAAAAAAGAAATCCAGGAGGGTGGAGAAGAAATGAAAAGTTTCAAATGTTTTCACTGTAATAAACTAGGCCATGTAAAGTCAGTGTTGGTGGTTGAAGAAAAGCACTGGGAAGGCTGATGTGGTAAAACAGGATAAGACAGTGGGGTTTGTTAAAGTGGTAAAGGAAAGCCCAAGTGAAGCGAAGGAGGTGCAAAAGATTGTACAGCTTGATCAAGAGGTGATTGATAAGAAGGTGCCAGATCTCTTGAAAATTTACTTGTGTGGGTAAAGTTTACTCATGTGTATCAGGAGGAGCAGTTAAAGAAGTCACAATTTTAAGAGATAAGGGAGCTAGTCAAACTTTAATGGTAAGAGATGAGGAGTTATGTAGTTTGGGAAGAATGTTGCCAGTAAAGGTGGTAATATGTGGAGTTCAGGGTGAGAGCAGTAGTGTTCCATTATATAAGGTAAGGTTGGAAAGTCCAGTGAAGAGTGGTGAAGTGGTAGTAGGAGTAATAGAGAAACTATCTTGTCCAGGAATACAGTTTATCTTTGGTAATGATATAGCTGGATCGCAGGTGGGAGTGATGCCTACTGTGGTTGATAAGCCAGTGATAAATTAGACAACGGAAGTGTTGAAGGACGAATATCCTGGGATTTTTCCGGATTGTGTAGTAACAAGGTCGCAAAGTCACAGGTTAAGACAAGAGGAGAAATCAAAGAGTGAAGATGAAGTTGAAGTGCAATTATCATAAATGACTTTTGATCAAATGGTTGAAAAAGGACAAGAACAGGTGGAGGATGAGGCGGATATTTTTAGTTCAGGAAAATTGGCGGAGTTACAACAAAAAAATATAGAAATAAACCAGATGTATCAGAAAGCATACACAGAAGAGGAATCTGAGTGTATACCAGAGTATTATTACCGTAAAAGTGATGTCTTGATGAGAAAATGGAGACCTTTATATATGCAGGCAGATGAAGTGGGCAGAAGTTCATCAAGCAGTATTGTCGGTAGGGTATAGAAAGGAGGTGTTGCGAGTTGCACATGAGGTACCAGTGGGAGGTCATTTGGGAATAAGGAAAACTCAAGCTAAAATCCAGAAACATTTTTATTGGCCTGGACTACATAAAGAAGTAGTTAAATTTTGTCAATCATGTCACACATGTCAAGTGATAGGGAAACCTCAAGCAGTGATAAAATCAGCGCCCTTAATACCCATTCCAGTATTTGAGGATCCTTTTACAAGGGCCCTAATTGATTGCGTAGGACCGCTTCCTAAAACAAAAAGTGGGTATCAATATATTTTGACTATAATGGATGTGTCTACTAGGTTTCCAGTAGCCATTCCAGTACGTAATATTACAGCTAAAAGATTGTGGAGGAGTTACTTAAATTCTTTACTAGATATGGACTACCCATAGAAATACAATCGGATCAAGGATCAAATTTTACCTCAAGGTTATTCAAAGAAGTTATGGATAGCTTAGGAATAAAACAATTTAAATCAACTGCATACCATCTAGAATCACAGGGAGCGTTAGACAGGTGGCATCAGACATTAAAGACAATGTTGACGGCTTATTGTCAAGATTATCCAGAGGATTGGGTTAAAGGAATTGTATTCGTACTGTTTGCAATTAGGGATGCTCCTAATGAGTCAACCAAATTCAGTCCTTTTGAACTAATCTTTGGTCATGAGGTAAGAGGACCACTTAAATTGATAAAGGAAAAATTGGTGAGTGAGAAATCAGAACTTGCATTATTGGATTACGTGTCAAATTTCAGGGAATGATTAAATAGAGCAGGTGAATTGGCTAGCCAACATTTAAAAGTTGCATAAAATGTGATGAAACGGGTAGCGGACAAGAAATTCAAAGTTCGTAGTTTTGCCAGTGGAGATAAAGTTTTAGTATTGTTACCAGTGGTAGGTGAACCTTTAAAAGCTAGGTTTTGTGGACCGTATCAGATTGAAAGGAAATTAAGTGAGGTGAATTATGTGGTAAAAACACCAGATAGAAGGAAAACTCACCGAGTGTGTCATGTGAATATGCTTAAAAGGTACTTTGAAAGGGAAGGAGAGAAAAAGGAGGAGGTTTTAATGATTCTAACTCAAAGTAACGAACCAAATCCAGATGACTTGTGAATTTGACATACCTCAAATTAAATTGGAAAACGAGGATGTTCTTAAAAATTGGGATAAATTGTTGAGTTACCTTCCAGAGGAAAACGGACTGACCTGAAAGAGTTATTGATATCACATGGGCAAGTTTGTAGAGATAAATTGGGAAGTACTAAAATGGCTATACATGATGTAGATGTGGGAAAGGCTGTTCCAATCAAACAACATCCATACAGACTTAAACCTTTAAAATTGGCACAGGTTAACAAAGAGATTAAATGGCATAATTGAAGTGGGTTGCAGCCAGTGGAGCTCACCCATAGTGATGGTACCAAAACCAGACGGTACCCAACGGTTGTGTGTGGACTATAGAAAGGTTTATGTAGTTACAAGAAAGGACTCATCCTATCCCACGTTTGGAGGATTGCATTGAGAAAGTGGGACAATCAGCTTTTATTTCCAAACTGGATTTACTTAAAGGTTACTGGCAAGTACCTTTATCCGAAAGGGCGAAGGAGATTTCGGCTTTTGTGACTCCAGATGGTATATACCACTTCAACGTTATGCCATTTGGCATGAAAAACGCACCAGCCACATTTCAACGGTTAACTAATACAGTCGTTTCAGGATTACCCAATTGTGCGGTGTACATCGACGATCTGGTAATTTTCAGCCAGACATGGACAGAACATTTTAAACATCTGATGGAGTTATTTAATCGACTTCAGGAGGCGGGTTTGATGATAAACCAAGCCAAAAGTGAATTTGGAAAAGCCCAAGTCACTTTCCTTGACCATACAATCGGACAGGGTCGACTGGTCACACAGGATGTGAAACCAAGTTATTGAGGAGTTTTCAATACCCTCAAGACGAAGGGAAATAATGCGATTTCTTGGCATGAGTGGATTTGATCGAACATTTGTGCCAAATGTTTTGTAGCGTGATTGCTCCACTGATAGACTTGCTGAAGAAACGTCGAAAATTTCAATGGACAGCAGACTTTCAACAGGCATTTGACTGCCTGAAAGCTGTGATAGCCAATGCTCATGTGTTGGAGAATTACAAGGGACTCTGCGATCAGATGGAACTAAAGTATCTGACTTTAAAGAGAAATGCTGAAGCGTAGAGAAATGGATGGATCGTGCAGAGACCTTCTTGCTCAAAGAGACTGTCAATCAAGAAGGATTTCAGTTGGAGGAAGAAGAACAAAAATGGACTATATTGTTATACCTGTTTGCGTGTGTTGTTTTTTGAAACAAAAAAGTATATTTACTGTGTGCATTTCTTAAAGGATAGTGAAAAGGTGAAAAATGAAACCATCTTGAAGTTGATGGTTTATTTTTTTTTTCTTGGGGGGAGATGTCATGTGGGAGTACCTTTAAGAAATGGGTGTTTATAAATGGGTAGGTATATAAATATCTGTAGTGAGAGTACCTTTAAGAAATGGGTGTTTACTACTGCAGTGATGTCAGAGTGGGTGGAGCTGGGCTGTCTGTCAGCTTTTTACTTGCGTTTTAGACTGTTTGCTGCAGGGTGTGTTTTAGTTTCGTTTTCAGAGCTGGGTAGCTGCAGTCACAGCCAGAAGGTGCATGAATCTCTCTCTGTAATCTAAAGACTGTAAATCGATCCTGGTGATTTAAAACTAATAACAGTAGTAACTTTAATCTGATGTGCTTCTGGTAAAAGGTGTTTTAAGTCTTATGGATGTTAAAAGGAAAGCTTAAAGGATTACTAAGTGTTGTATTCTTTGGGGTTGTATTAGAATTAATGGTTGCTAAGATGTTCACTGTATGTTTTAAAAAGGTTAACTTGAGTTCATAGAATAAACATTGTTTTGCTTTAAAAAATACTTTTCCATTTCTGCTGTACCACACCTGTAGAGTGGGCCGTGTGCTCCCCATACCACAATCTATTAAAAGTTGTGGGTCAGGTTAACTCCATGATACACCTTGGGGTTCTCTAAACCCTGGCCCATAACAGAACATTTAAAACGACGTGGATGCTTTGAGTTCTCACCATTGCAGCACCTAGCAATAGATATAAAGGAGGCACACAAGACATCTAGATATTGATACAGGACCATTGGAACAGGAGGCCTTCAGTCCATGAAGCCTGTCCCACCACCATTCCGCGTGGTCATGGATGGTCTGTGTCCCAACTCTATTCACCAGCCTTAACTCCATATCCCCTCATTCTCTCGCCGGCAAAATCCCAATCCATCGCAGATTTAAAGTTATTAATTGAGTGCGCATCTAATGTTTTGTTATAGGAGGGTGTTCCAAACTTGCATCACCCTGTGAAGAGGTATTCCCTGAATGGCCTGGCTCTGATTTTAAACCTGTGTCTCCTGTTCTAGACCCCACCCTCCCACGAGTGGAGCATGTTTCTCTCTCTCTACCACAATTCCTTTCAAATTCCTAAAAGCCCCAATCAGATCATCCATTGAACTTCTGTATCTTGTGTAATCTTTCCTCGTAATGTATATGTGCACATGTTTGTGTGTTGCATATGGAAGTGCGAGGGAAGGTTTGTGTGGAAATGTGTGTACATGTGTGAGAGTTTGTCTCTGTGTGTGTGTGTGTGCATGCGTGCTGTGAGTATATGAGAGTGCGAGTATGTGTGAGTGAGAGTGTCGGTTTGGTGTATGTGTGAGTTTATGTGTGTGAATGAGAGTGTGTGTGCAAGTGTATGAGAGTGAACGTATCTGTGAGTGTGTGTGAGAATGTGCCTGTGAGAGCGTGTGAGTCCATGTGTATGTGTGTATGGGGGTGAATGTGTATGCGTATGTGTCTATGAGTGTGCTTGTATTGTGTGTGTGCTTGTATTGTGAATGTGTTTGTATGAGTGTGCATGTGCGGATGTGTGTTTGTATTGAGTGTGTGCGTGTGTCAGTGAGTGAGTGTGTGGTTAATCACTGTTGCACCTATATTAGGTGATGTAAGGTAGGACCTGTACTACAGGTTCGCCGGTAGTCCCTGCCTGCTGGCTCCGCCCAGGAGGCGGAGTATAAATATGTGTGTCCTCCAGCCAGCAGCCATTTCGCCAGCTGCTGTGGGAGGCCACACATCTTAGAGCAATAAAGCCTCAGTTGTATCCAACTCTAGTCTTTGTTCAATTGATCGTGCATCAGAGTGCCGATGTGTGTGCTTGTATTGTGAGTGTGTTTGTATTGAGTGCGTTTGTATTGTGTGTGTGTGTGTGTGTGTGTGTTTGTAATGAGTGTGTGGTTGTGTGTTTGTATAGAGTGTGTGTGTCTGTGTGTATTTAACATTTTGCTCGAGTCGTGTGTTAACGTTTTTCATGGACTCACAACTTTGTAAGAATCGAGGGTTAAAAGATCGCATGGCTAAACCTCTCGGCGTTGGCCACCGTTCCTCGGTCTGATCTTCATTTCAACAAATTTGAGGGAATACTGCCAGCCAGTCCAGGAGGACCACTCAATGCCGTCTGCGTACGAGGAGTGATGGCCCTTCAGATACTGCCCATTGAGGTTGGAGGTGTGGCAATTATGGTACCACCAGGCCCCACGGTAGAAGGTGGCACAGTTATTCTCTGAGCGATCGTTGTCCCGGTCCTTGGTGGTGAATCTCATGCCGCTATGCTTCAGGAGTGAGTCCCCTGAGGAAAGAAACTGGCGGTTACTGCAATGGACTGAATGATGCTGATTGTCTACACTGTTCCTACCATCTGGAAAGTAGATGCTGTTTAGCGGCTTGTTGTCAGCCATGGCTCAGTTGGCAACACTCTCACCCTCAGCCAGACGGTCATGGGTTCAAATCCTATCCCGGAGACTTCAAAATCTAGGCTAACAGTCGCAGGGAGTGCTGCACTGTCAGAGGGTCAGTACTGAGGGAGTGCTGCACTGTCAGAGGGTCAGTACTGAGGGAGTGCCGCACTGTCAGAGGGTCAGTACTGAGGGAGTGCCGCACAGTCAGAGGGTCAGTACTGAGGGAGTGATGCACTGTCAGAGGGTCAGTACTGAGGGAGTGCTGCACTGTCAGAGGGTCAGTACTGAGGGAGTGCTGCACTGTCAGAGGGTCAGTACTGAGGGAGTGCTGCACTGTCAGAGGGTCAGTACTGAGGGAGTGCTGCACTGTCAGAGGGTCAGTACTGAGGCAGTGCTGCACTGTCAGAGGGTCAGTATTGAGGGAGTGCTGCACTGTCAGAGGGTCAGTACTCAGGGAGTGCTGCACTGTCAGAGGGTCAGTACTGAGGGAGTGCTGCACTGTCAGAGGGTCAGTACTGAGGGAGTGCTGCACTGTCAGAGGGTCAGTACTGAGGCAGTGCTGCACTGTCAGAGGGTCAGTACGGAGGGAGTGCTGCACTGTCAGAGGGTCAGTACTGAGGGAGTGCTGCACTGTCAGAGGGTCAGTACTGAGGGTGTGCTGCACTGTCAGAGGGTCAGTACTGAGGGAGTGCTGCACTGTCAGAGGGTCAGTACTGAGGGAGTGCTGCACTGTCAGAGGGTCAGTACTGAGGGAGTGCTGCACTGTCAGAGGGTCAGTACTGAGGGAGTGCTGCACTGTCAGAGGGTCAGTACTGAGGCAGTGCTGCACTGTCAGAGGGTCAGTACGGAGGGAGTGCTGCACTGTCAGAGGGTCAGTACTGAGGGAGTGCTGCACTGTCAGAAGGTCAGTACTGAGGGTGTGCTGCACTGTCAGAGGGTCAGTACTGAGGGAGTGCTGCACTGTCAGAGGGTCAGTACTGAGGGAGTGCTGCACTGTCAGAGGGTCAGTACTGAGGGAGTGTTGCACTGTCAGAGGGTCAGTACTGAGGGAGTGCTGCACTGTCAGAGGGTCAGTACTGAGGGAGTGCTGCACTGTCAGAGGGTCAGTACTGAGGGAGTGCGGCACTGTCAGAGGGTCAGTACTGAGGGAGTGCTGCACTGTCAGAGGGTCAGTACTGAGGGAGTGCTGCACTGTCAGAGGGTCAGTACTGAGGGAGTGCTGCACTGTCAGAGGGTCAGTACAGAGGCAGTGCTGCACTGTCAGAGAGTCAGTATTGAGGGAGTGCTGCACTGTCAGAGGGTCAGTACTGAGGGAGTGCTGCACTGTCAGAGGGTCAGTACTGAGGGAGTGCTGCACTGTCAGAGGGTCAGTACTGAGGCAGTGCTGCACTGTCAGAGGGTCAGTACGGAGGGAGTGCTGCACTGTCAGAGGGTCAGTACTGAGGGAGTGCTGCACTGTCAGAGGGTCAGTACTGAGGGTGTGCTGCACTGTCAGAGGGTCAGAACTGAGGGAGTGCTGCACTGTCAGAGGGTCAGTACTGAGGGAGTGCTGCACTGTCAGAGGGTCAGTACTGAGGGAGTGCTGCACTGTCAGAGGGTCAGTACTGAGGGAGTGCTGCACTGTCAGAGGGTCAGTACTGAGGGAGTGCTGCACTGTCAGAGGGTCAGTACTGAGGGAGTGCTGCACTGTCAGAGGGTCAGTACTGAGGCAGTGCTGCACTGTCAGAGGGTCAGTACTGAGGGAGTGCTGTACTGTCAGAGGGTCAGTACTGAGGCAGTGCTGCACTGTCAGAGGGTCAGTACGGAGGGAGTGCTGCACTGTCAGACGGTCAGTACTGAGGGAGTGCTGCACTGTCAGAGGGTCAGTACTGAGGGAGTGCTGCACTGTCAGAGGGTCAGTACTGAGGGAGTGCTGCACTGTCAGAGGGTCAGTACTGAGGCAGTGCTGCACTGTCAGAGGGTCAGTACGGAGGGAGTGCTGCACTGTCAGAGGGTCAGTACTCAGGGAGTGCTGCACTGTCAGAAGGTCAGTACTGAGGGTGTGCTGCACTGTCAGAGGGTCAGTACTGAGGGAGTGCTGCACTGTCAGAGGGTCAGTACTGAGGGAGTGCTGCACTGTCAGAGGGTCAGTACTGAGGGAGTGTTGCACTGTCAGAGGGTCAGTACTGAGGGAGTGCTGCACTGTCAGAGGGTCAGTACTGAGGGAGTGCTGCACTGTCAGAGGGTCAGTACTGAGGGAGTGCGGCACTGTCAGAGGGTCAGTACTGAGGGAGTGCTGCACTGTCAGAGGGTCAGTACTGAGGGAGTGCTGCACTGTCAGAGGGTCAGTACTGAGGGAGTGCTGCACTGTCAGAGGGTCAGTACAGAGGCAGTGCTGCACTGTCAGAGAGTCAGTATTGAGGGAGTGCTGCACTGTCAGAGGGTCAGTACTGAGGGAGTGCTGCACTGTCAGAGGGTCAGTACTGAGGGAGTGCTGCACTGTCAGAGGGTCAGTACTGAGGGTGTGCTGCACTGTCAGAGGGTCAGTACTGAGGGAGTGCTGCACTGTCAGAGGGTCAGTACTGAGGGAGTGCTGCACTGTCAGAGGGTCAGTACTGAGGGTGTGCTGCACTGTCAGAGGGTCAGAACTGAGGGAGTGCTGCACTGTCAGAGGGTCAGTACTGAGGGAGTGCTGCACTGTCGGAGGGTCAGTACTGAGGGAGTGCTGCACTGTCAGAGGGTCAGTACTGAGGCAGTGCTGCACTGTCAGAGGGTCAGTACGGAGGGAGTGCTGCACTGTCAGACGGTCAGTACTGAGGGAGTGCTGCACTGTCAGAGGGTCAGTACTGAGGGTGTGCTGCACTGTCAGAGGGTCAGTACTGAGGGAGTGCTGCACTGTCAGAGGGTCAGTACTGAGGGGGTGCTGCACTGTCAGAGGGTCAGTACTGAGGGAGTGCGGCACTGTCAGAGGGTCAGTACTGAGGGAGTGCTGCACTGTCAGAGGGTCAGTACTGAGGCAGTGCTGCACTGTCAGAGAGTCAGTATTGAACGAGTGCTGCACTGTCAGAGTGTCAATACTGAGGGAGTGCTGCACTGTCAGAGGGTCAGTACTGAGGGAGTGCTGCACTGTCAGAGGATCAGTACTGAGGGAGTGCTGCACTGTCAGAGGGTCAGTACTGAGGCAGTGCTGCACTGTCAGAGGGTCAGTACTGAGGGTGTGCTGCACTGTCAGAGGGTCAGTACTGAGGGAGTGCTGCACTGTCAGAGGGTCAGTACTGAGGGAGTGCTGCTCTGTCAGAGGGTCAGTACTGAGGGAGTGCTGCACTGTCAGAGGGTCAGTACTGAGGGAGTGCTGCACTGTCAGAGGGTCAGTACTGAGGGAGTGCTGCACTGTCAGAGGGTCAGTACTGAGGGAGTGCGGCACTGTCAGAGGGTCAGTACTGAGGGAGTGCTGCACTGTCAGAGGGTCAGTACTGAGGGAGTGCTGCACTGTCAGAGGGTCAGTACTGAGGGAGTGCTGCACTGTCAGAGGGTCAGTACTGAGGCAGTGCTGCACTGTCAGAGAGTCAGTACTGAGGGAGTGCTGCACTGTCAGAGGGTCAGTACGGAGGGAGTGCTGCACTGTCAGAGGGTCAGTACTGAGGGTGTGCTGCACTGTCAGAGGGTCAGTACTGAGGGAGTGCTGCACTGTCAGAGGGTCAGTACTGAGGGAGTGCTGCACTGTCAGAGGGTCAGTACTGAGGGAGTGCTGCACTGTCAGAGGGTCAGTACTGAGGGAGTGCTGCACTGTCAGAGGGTCAGTACTGAGGGAGTGCTGCACTGTCAGAGGGTCAGTACTGAGGGAGTGCTGCACTGTCAGAGGGTCAGTACTGAGGGAGTGCTGCACTGTCAGAGGGTCAGTACTGAGTGAGTGCTGCACTGTCAGAGGGTCAGTACTGAGGGAGTGCTGCACTGTCAGAGGGTCAGTACTGAGGGAGTGCTGCACTGTCAGAGGGTCAGTACTGAGGGAGTGCTGCCCTGTCAGAGGGTCAGTACTGAGGGAATGCTGCACTGTCAGAGGGTCAGTACTGAGGGAGTGCTGCCCTGTCAGAGGGTCAGTACTGAGGGAGTGCTGCCCTGTCAGAGGGTCTGTACTGAGGGAGTGCTGCCCTGTCAGAGGGTCAGTACTGAGGGAGTGCCGCACTGACAGAGGGTCAGTACTGAGGGAGTGCCGCACTGTCAGAGGGTCAGTACTGAGGGAGTGCCGCACTGTCAGAGGGTCAGTACTGAGGGAGTGCTGCACTGTCAGAGGGTCAGTACTGAGGGAGTGCCGCACTGTCAGAGGGTCAGAACTGAGGGAGTGCTGCACTGTCAGAGGTCAGTACGGAGGGAGTGCCGCACTGTCAGAGGGTCAGTACTGAGCGAGTGCTGCACTGTCAGAGGGTCAGTACGGAGGGAGTGCTGCACTGTCAGAGGGTCAGTACTGAGGGAGTGCTGCACTGTCAGAGAGTCAGTACTGAGAGTGCTGCACTGTCAGAGGGTCAGTACTGAGGGAGTGCTGCACTGTCAGAGGGTCAGTACTGAGCGAGTGCTGCAGTGTCAGATGGTCAGTACTGAGGGAGTGCTGCACTGTCAGAGGGTCAGTACTGAGCGAGTGCTGCACTGTCAGAGGGTCAGTACTGAGCGAGTGCTGCACTGTCAGAGGGTTAGTACTGAGGGAGTGCTGCACTGTCAGAGGGTCAGTACTGAGGGAGTGCTGCACTGTCAGAGGGTCAGTACTGAGGGAGTTCCGCACTGTCAGAGGGTCAGTATTGAGGGAGTGCTGCACTGTCAGAGGGTCAGTATTGAGGGAGTGCTGCACTGCCAGAGAGGTCAGTACTGAGGGAGTGCTGCACTGTCAGACGGTCAGTATTGAGGGAGTGCTGCACTGTTAGAGGGTCAGTACTGAGGGAGTGCCGCACTGTCAGAGGGTCAGTACTGAGGGAGTGCTGCACTGTCAGAGGGTCAGTACTGAGGGAGTGCTGCACTGTCAGAGGGTCAGTACTGAATGAGTGCTGCACTGTTCGAGGGCATTTTTTGCACGGGGACGATTGGGGGATTGCCTGGCATAGGTGTTGGGGGTTCGCGGGGGGTGGGTTCGTGGGAGGCGAGGGTCCCTCCCATGTTGTGTTGGGGCTGGGTGGAGGTCGGGGGTTTGTTTTGTGGGCCTCGGAGATTGGGGTGCTATTTAAAAATGACGTCCCCCTATCTTGCTACAACAGGGAGTTCCATCGAGCAGAGCTCCCCGCTGTGAGAAACGGGGCTATCCGCAGCCTCGGCTGCGCATTCCCATTCAGGCCCCTTATTCAAAGCGAGTCACGTTGAATAGCCGTGTGTTTGTCGGCACTGCTGGGAAACTCGGCTAAACACGCTCGCTTGGGAACTTGTATTCTTTTGAGAAGATCGTGCCCATAATCTCATTAGCCCCCCCCCCCCCCATGTTTCCCTGACCCAGGAAGGTCTCACCGGGTCTGAGTCCTTGAGTCAGAAAGGGTGTTAAGACCTGCAGTTCCGGAGTATTCGGCCACAGTCAATGGATAACCATCCGTCTCTGGGTCTACAGAGTACAGGCCAATCCCGAATGTCCCGTACTGGGCGTAGGCGGTGCTGTTTTCAAAGTCTTCCATCTCAATCCGGAGCTCGTAGTGTGACTGAATGGTGAGAGTGTGGATCCTCTTCAAACCTGAGGAAGGAATGAAGATTGATTCTCAGCAAACAAGGTGCATCATGAAGCTGGCGGTATGGAGGATTGACCATCGTCAGGGTGACAGGAGGTTATTATCGGTGTCAGCGGGAGGTTATCAGGACAAGAGGAGCATTCCAGATATTGGGAATTCCTCTGATCTGCACCTCCTCTCGCTAGTGCGTCCTTGCCGAATGTGTAACAGGACCTGGGTGTGAGCCGACAGAGGGACGTGACTTTGAGGGAGGAATTTCAATTGCAGAATCGCGATGGGAATCCAATTGAAGGGACTGGGGATTCCCGGTGGCGTGGGCGTGGCTTCAATGGGAAATCCCATTGGCAAGTGGCGCGATTAGAGAATCCCGCCGCCAGTGAATGGTGCATCGCCGTGAAGCTGAATCCAGCCCCATACCTCTCCCCTCAATATGTGCAATTGTCCCCTCAACCACTAACGGAAGAAGAGCAGCAAAGGTATTCCTGATCTCTTGACCAATATTAAACCTCAATCAAAATGATTGAAATAAGAACAGATAATCTGGTCATTATCACGTTGCTGTTTGTGGGAGCTTGCTGTGCGCAAATTGGCTCCTGACAGTGACTACACTTCAAAAGTCATTAATTGACTCTTTTAATTCATTTACGAGGTGTGGGTGTCGCTGGTTAGGCCGGCATTTATTACCCAGCCCTCGTTGCCCTTCAGCAGGTGGTGGTAAGCTGCCTTTTTGAACCGCTGCAGCCCCTGAGGTGTAGGTACACCCACTGTGCTGTTAGCAAGGAAATTCCAAGACTTTGGCCCTGGTACAGTGAAGGAACGGCCAATATATTTCCAAGTCAGGATGGTGAGTGACTTGGAGGGGAACCTCCAGGTGGCGAGGTTCCCAGGTATCCGCTGCTCTTGTCCTTCAGTGGAAACCTTCAGAGACAGAATTGAGATTACTTCCCGAGTTACAATCCCCGGTTGGATATGAATATTTATTTGAACTCAATACTGAGCGGTGGGAAGAGGGAGACAGATTGAGTCAAACAGCTTTGCATTAATTGCAAAAGAACAGCATCCTTTACCTGGCTGGGATGTTTAATTAGATATTGGTGGTTGTGGGTTTGGAAGGTGCTGCCTAAGGAACCTCAATGAGATCCTGCAATACACACGGCTGCTACTGCTCGTTGGTGGCGATGGGAGTGAATGTTTGTGGATGGAGTGTCAATCAAGCGGGGCTGCTTTGTCCTGGATGGTGTTGAGCTTCTCGAGTGTTGTTGGAGCTGCGCTCATCCAGGCAAGTGGGGAGTATTCCATCACACTCCTGACTTGTGCCTTGTAGATGGTGGACAGGCTTTGGGGGGTCAGGAGGCGAGTTACTTGCCACAGGATTCCCAACCTTTATCCTGCTCTGGTAACCACAGTAAATATAGTTAGTCAAGTTCAGTTTCTGTTCAATGGTCAAACTGCAAACTGCTTCAGGATGGCCTGACGCCAAGAACGGTGCTATTGAAATGCATCCCAGTCAAGGACAGGGATGGGAAGTTGTGTGTGGAGTCTGAAGAGATAGGCGAGATACTAAATGAATATTTTTCGTCCGTATTCACTCAGGAAAAAGATAATGTTGTGGAGGAGAATGCTGAGCCCCAGGCTAATAGAATAGATGGCATTGAGGTACGTAGGGAAGAGGTGTTGGCAATTCTGGACGGGCTGAAAATAGATAAGTCCCCGGGACCTGATGGGATTTATCCTAGGATTCTCTGGGAGGCCAGGGAAGAGATTGCTGGACCTTTGGCTTTGATTTTTATGTCATCATTGGCTACAGGAATAGTGCCAGAGGACTGGAGGACAGCAAATGTGGTCCCTTTGTTCAAAAAGGGGAGCAGAGACAACCCCGGCAACTATAGACCGGTGAGCCTCACGTCTGTAGTGGGTAAAGTCTTGGAGGGGATTATAAGAGACAAGATTTATAATCATCTAGATAGGAATAATATGATCAGGGATAGTCAGCATGGCTTTGTGAAGGGTAGGTCATGCCTCACAAACCTTATTGAGTTCTTTGAGAAGGTGACTGAACAGGTAGACGAGGGTAGAGCAGTTGATGTGGTGTATATGGATTTCAGCAAAGCGTTTGATAAGGTTCCCCACGCTAGGCTATTGCAAAAAATACGGAGGCTGGGGATTGAGGGTGATTTAGAGATGTGGATCAGAAATTGGCTAGCTGAAAGAAGACAGAGGGTGGTGGTTGATGGGAAATGTTCAGAATGGAGTACAGTCACAAGTGGAGTACCACAAGGATCTGTTCTGGGGCCGTTGCTGTTTGTCATTTTTATCAATGACCTAGAGGAAGGCGCAGAAGGGTGGGTGAGTAAATTTGCAGACGATACTAAAGTCGGTGGTGTTGTCGATAGTGTGGAAGGATGTAGCAGGTTACAGAGGGATATAGATAAGCTGCAGAGCTGGGCTGAGAGGTGGCAAATGGAGTTTAGTGTAGAGAAGTGTGAGGTGATTCACTTTGGAAGGAATAACAGGAATGCGGAATATTTGGCTAATGGTAAAGTTCTTGAAAGTGTGGATGAGCAGAGGGATCTAGGTGTCCATGTACATAGATCCCTGAAAGTTGCCACCCAGGTTGATAGGGTTGTGAAGAAGGCCTATGGAGTGTTGGCCTTTATTGGTAGAGGGATTGAGTTCCGGAGTCGGGAGGTCATGTTGCAGCTGTACAGAACTCTGGTACGGCCGCATTTGGAGTATTGCGTACAGTTCTGGTCACCGCATTATAGGAAGGACGTGGAGGCTTTGGAGCGGGTGCAGAGGAGATTTACCAGGATGTTGCCTGGTATGGAGGGAAAATCTTATGAGGAAAGGCTGATGGACTTGAGGTTGTTTTCGTTGGAGAGAAGAAGGTTAAGAGGAGACTTAATAGAGGCATACAAAATGATCAGGGGGTTGGATAGGGTGGACAGTGAGAGCCTTCTCCCGCGGATGGATATGGCTGGCACGAGGGGACATAACTTTAAATTGAGGGGTAATAGATATAGGACAGAGGTCAGAGGTAGGTTCTTTACGCAAAGAGTAGTGAGGCCGTGGAATGCCCTACCTGCTACAGTAGTGAACTCGCCAACATTGAGGGCATTTAAAAGTTTATTGGATAAACATATGGATGATAATGGCATAGTGTAGGTTAGATGGCTTTTGTTTCGGTGCAACATCATGGGCCGAAGGGCCTGTACTGCGCTGTATTGTTCTATGTTCTATGTTCTAACTGTTTCGTTTTTTCATGATAAATAAAACAAATGAGTTCCCTGCCCGGACGAAATAGCGCACAGGGTAAAAGCTTGGGAGGATAGTGCAACTGGGAGAAATACTCTACACTATAGAGTATTAAATGGGAATGAACGGGATTAGAATGGGGGACTATTTTGTAATTTTTTTTTGTCTGGCACAGACACAATAGGCTAGAATGGCCACAATGTTCTGTAACTTTTCTGTGGTCCGAGTGATGCCGAATGTCTCGCCGTCAGTGGAAACCTTCAGAGACAGAATTGAGATTACTTCCCGAGTTACAATCCCCGGTTGGATATGAATATTTATTTGAACTCAATACTGAGTGGTGGGAAGAGGGAGACAGATTGAGTCAAACAGCTTTGCATTAATTGCAAAGGAACAGCATCCTTTACCTGGCTGTGATGTTTAATTAGAGCAAGTGGATGGAGTTATAAACCCCTCAGGTGATCCAGGGATTGATGTCTATGACAACACGCATCACTTGTCAACGTCTGATCAAACAGACGACTGCACTCAGAATTTGCTGAGCTCGAATCAGCGGAGTCACATCACGCTCTGCCTGACAGGTTCAGGTGCCCCTGTGGACCAGGGCAATATGGTGTTTATATAATAATGAACTACAAGCCCGGCTTATTCACCTTGTGGGACTGGTGCGATAGGAATCCAATCGATTGGAATAAGACAGGGGCTGAACTGTTTAGGGGCATTTCAATGCAATCTTCCACGTAACCTTTGACATGCAACTGTTGCCTTTATGTAGAGCTGCCCGTTATTGTCATTCACCCCATTACCGGTTATTGGATAGGCACATGGAGCACACCAGAATGACAGGGAGTGGGATAGCTTGATCTTGGTTTCGGACAATGCTCGGCACAACATCGAGGGCCGAAGGGCCTGTTCTGTGCTGTACTGTTCTATGTTCTATTACTGTGGCTCAGCGAATGCCTTTCTCACCCCCGAGTCTCGTAGTCGTGTGTTCAAGACCCACTCTAGAAACTTGAGTGTATATTGGGTAGGCAGTGTAAATGTCATTAAACTAGAAATCCAGACAGCCAGGGTAAACCAGGGGGGCGGGTGTGTGTGTGTGTGTGTGCCTGTGTGTGTGAGACCCACGCAGACACGGGAGAATGTGCAAACCCCACACGGACAGTGACCCACGGCGGGATTGAACCCAGGTCCTCGGCGCTATGAGGCAGCAGTGCTAACCACTGCGCCACCGTGCTGCCCTTATTCCAGTTCCATTAATAAAAGCTGGAATTGAGAGCTATTATCAGTAATGGTGACTGTGAAACTCTTGTATTAAAAAGCCATCTGGTTCCCTAATGTCCTTTCGGGAAGGATGTGTGCCCCTCCTTACCCGGTCTGGCCTACACGTGACTCCAGATCCACAATAACGAGGTTGGTTCTGAAGTGCCCAACAAGTGCTGAACTTGCCAGCAAGGACCACATCCCATGAAAGAATAAAAAATAAATAATGCAGGCTGAGCCTCCCGGTGAGGTGCTGAGGGAATGCTGCACTGCACCAGGTGCTGTCTTTTGGATGAGATGTTAAGCAAAGGCTCTATGGATGCAAAACAGCCAATGACAATATTTCTAATCAGTACATGTCTCCTGGGCCAAATACGTGGGCAGATTCGGGAAGCGTGGCTCTGTTCCCTGCAGAGGAGAAGGTTGAGGGGAGATTTGATAAAGATATGCAAAATCTTGAAGGGTTTGAGCAGAGTAGATAGGGAGAAACTAGGGCGGCAGGGTGGCACAGTGGGTAGCACTGCTGCCTCGCGGTAGTGAGGACCCGGGTTGATCCCGGCCCCGGGTCACTGTCCGTGTGGAGTTTGCACATTCTCCCCGTGTCTGTGTGGGTCTCACCCCTGTCATATTGGGTGTTCTGGTGTACAGACGATCCAACATGGCTGGAGATGGTGTAACTCAGTTTTATTAACTACTCAACTGTAACAGCACACTGCTAGCTTGGGTACGTGCATTACCAGCTAATCTGTGGACCCTGTCCTATCACTATCTGGGTGAGGCACTCAGCACATGGTGAATGTCTGAGTGGCAGGCTCTGAGCTCGGTGCTCTGAGCTCGGTGCTCTGAGCTGGCTGCTGCTGGAATGAGCGGGAACTGTAGTGTCCCCTGTTTTTATAGTGCGTGTGCTCTCACTGGTGATTGGCTGCGATGTTGTGTGTGTGTTGGTTGGTCCGTCTACCTGTCCATCAGTGTGTGTTTGATTGCACCATGATATGCTGATCTAAATATCATGACAACCCCCACAACCCAAAAAGATGTGCAGGGTGGGTGGATTGGCCACGCTAAATTGTTCCTTAATTGGAAAAAAGTAATTGGGTACTCTAAAATTTATTTTAAAAAAGATAGAGAGAAACTGTTCCCAATGCCAAAAAGATCAACGATGCAGAACACACCAATTTATGGTGATTGGCAACAGAACCAACAATGATATGAGGACAAACCATCTGATGCACTGAGTGGTTAAGATCTGGAAATCGCTGCCTGAGAGTTTATTGTGGCTTTGAAATGGGAATTGTATAAACACCTGGACATCTTAATTGCAGGGTGATGGGGAAAGGCAGGGGAGTGGGGCTAACTAGATGAGTGTGGGAGAGATCGGAATGGGTTTGGTGGACTTACTGGCCTCTTTCTGTGCTGTAATCAGCTTATTATTTACCCCTTTGAGGAATATCACAAAATGAAATGACCAGGTTATTTTGTACCATTGTTGTTTTGGGAGCTTGCTGTGCGCACATTGACTGCCACATTCCCTACATTACAAAACTGGCAGCACTTCAAAAAGTACTTGATTGGTTGTAAAGTGCTCAGTGACATCATGAGGTCTGTTTTTTATGATTTTGGTTAAGGGATTAATATTGGCGATCAGGAAGAACCTCTGCTCTTCTGTGTTCAGGGCGGCACGGTAGCACAGTGGTTATCACTGTTGCTTCACAGCTCCAGGGTTCCAGGTTTGATTCCCCGCTGGGTCACTGTCTGTGCGGAGTCTGCACGTTCTCCCCCGTGTCTGCGTGGGTTTCCTCTGGGTGCTCCGGTTTCCTCCCACAAGTCCCGAAAGACGCGCTTGTTAGGTGAATTGGACATTCTGAATTCTCCCCCTGTGTACCCAAACAGGCGCCGGAATGTGGCGACTAGGGGATTTTCACAGTAACTTCACTGCAGTGTTAATGTAAAGAGGAGATGGAGCCTTGGTCTGACATCGCACATAGCAGACAGAAACAACCTTCTAACTTAGTGACAAATGTGTTCCCAGTTGAACCAAGTTGACACAAGCTGTGGTAGTCACCACTAGCTGTATTATATGTATTACAGTAAGACACATACTGGAGGTACAAGGGTAAATCCCTGCCTGCTGGCTCCGCCCAGTAGGCGGGGTATAAATGTGTGTGCTCGCTGGTGCTGCAGCACCGTTCTGGTTCCAGCTACAGGAGGCACAAATCTTTGCTCAATAAAGCCTCGATTATTCCACTACTCTCGTCTTTGTGCATCACAAGCACATCAGAGCAAACTATTGATACAAGATATGAACATACAAACTGGGACAGGAGTAGGCCACTCAGCCCCTCAAGTCAGTTCCGACATTCAATAAGGTGATGGCTGATCTGATTGTAACATGAACCCCACATTCCCACCTAGCCCCCGATAACCTTTCACCTCTTTGCTTATCAAGATCCCTGGGCGGGATTCTCCAATCCCGCGGCAGAGTGTCCATGCCGCCGTAAACGCCGTCGCGTTTTACAATGGCGTGAACGGGCCGCTCCCACGTCTAATTCTGGCCACTACAGGGGGCCAGCGCGGCGCTGGAGTGGTTTGTGCCGCTCCAGCTGCAGATCCCGGCACGAACTGTGCGCCGGTGCCATCGAGGCCATGCGCAGTGGCGCTAACATGTGCATGCGCAGTGGCCTCCTTCAACGAGCCGGCCCCGACGCAACATGGCGCAGGGCTACAGGGGCCGGCGCGTAGGAAAGGAGGCCCCCAGCCACCCAGGCCGGCCCACCGATCGGTGGGTCCCGATCGCGGGCCAGGCCACATCAGAGGCCCCCCCCACCCCCGTGGTCGGAGCCGCCCTCCATGCCCCCTCCCTCCCCCACAGGCCGCCGCCCAACCCTTACACGCCAAGGTCCCGCCGGCCCAGAGCAGGTTAGAACGGCGCCGGCGGGTCTCGGCTCTTTTCCTACGGCCGCTCGGCCCATCCGGGCCGGAGAATCGGCCGGCCGGCCGTGTAGAGCGACCGGCGGCACGCCAACCTCGCCAGCGGCAATGGCGCCGATTCTCCGCACTGTGGAGAATCGCGGTGGCGTGGCCCATTCGCGGGGATTCTTCGTCCCAGGGCTGGGAGAATCTCGCCCCCTATCTACCGCGGCCTTAAAAATATTGAAGGATTCTGCCTCCACTGCCGTTTGAGGCAGAGAGTTCCAGAGACTCGCCACCCTCTGAGAGAAAATATCTATCCTCATCTGTCTTAAATGGGTGACACCGTGGGCTGGACACTGATTTTGCGGCTAAGTGCTGATGCCGGCGTGGGAAATGTGGCGTTTCATGATGCCAAAATTGGCGCTGAACCCTCATCGATCCTGGGACCGGTGAGGAGCTAGCAGCCAAGCCGGCTAAAACTCCCGGCTCCCACGCCAAAAACGGGCAGAGAATGGCTGGGTCTGTGGTCGCGCATGCGCACGGCGACGACCTGCAGCGGTCGCGCCGTACAACATGGCACCAGCCGTGCATGGTCCTGACCTGCCAAATACCGTGCCCCTGGCCACCCCCCCACTTCCCCCCCCACCCCCACCAGCCCCCCCAGCCCTCGCGGAAGCCTCCCCGGCCTGCAACACGCCTCCCGGCCGCCATGCTGGGTTCCGCACCGCTCAGACCACACGCCCCCCACGCGGTCGGGAACTGTGCCCGTCAGGGGCGGAGTATCGTGGGAGGGCCTTCTTTAGACGCCCCAACGCCGTTCCAACAGCGTGCAGCCCACGGCGCAATGACGCCATGTCGGAGGGGACGGAGAATAGAAAACTGGCATCAAACCGGCACCACCCCCAAAGGGGGGCCAAAAGGGATTCTCCGCCCGATCAGCGATTACGATATCGGCGTTGGGCAACGAAGAATCCCACCCCTTATTTTTAAACCGTGATCCCTGCTAGATTCTCTCTCGAGGCGAAACATCCTCTCCACGTCCACCCTGTCAAAACCTCTCAGAATCTAATATGAAATGAAAATCGCTTATTGTCACAAGTAGGCTTCAAATGAAGTTACTGTGAAAAGCCCCTAGTCGCCAAATTCCGGCGCCTGTTCGGGGAGGCTGTTACGGGAATATGTTATAATCAAGTTGTCTCTTAATCTTCTAAACCTCAGGAGGTACAAGTCGAGCCTGTCAGAGAAACAGCCCATCCTCCAAAAAGCTCTGAGCATTGTGGGAAAGGTTGGATGTTTCCAAGATTGAGACCTACATAGAACTCCTACAATGCAGAAAGAGGCCATTTGACCCATCGTGTCTACACTAATCCTCTGAAAGAGCACCCAAACTAGACCCACTACCCCACCCTATCCCTCTAACCCCATAACCCCACCTACCCTTTGGACACTACGGGCAATTTGGCGTGCCCAATCCACCTAACCTGCACATCTTTGGACTGTGGGAGGAAACCGGAGCACCCGGAGGAAACCCATGCAGACACGGTGAGAACGTACAAACTCCACAGAGACAGTCAACCGAGGCGGGAATTGAACCCAGGTCCCTGGTGCTGTGAGGCAGCAGTGCTAACCACTGTGACCCCCAAATGCCCACATCCCACAAAAGAGTGACATTTTGTATTGGGTATTAAGGGCAATAGAGTGAATGCAGTTGGATGGAGTTGAGATGCAGATCAGCTGTGGTCTAACTGAAGGTCAGAATTGACATGAGGGTTGACCGGCCTTCTGAACACTTACCCAACCAGTGCTCTCCTGTAATCTTCCCAAATCCGTTCTTGTAGGCATCCCATCCTTGGAAAAAATTCACTGATCCATCCTTCCGCCGTTGAAACACCTGCAATAAACATAGCAAAGTATGAGCCGTACTGTGAACAAACATTCAAAGTTCAATCAAAAAGTTCACCACAAAGTGAGGTCCCCTCCTCTCCCCACTCCCTAGTCTGGCTAATCAAATGGGAAACTGACAGAGGGTGTGGACACAGAGCGAAGAAGGCACCTCAACATTGTGACCCTCCCTCAGTACTGACCCTCTGGCATTGCGGCACTCCCACAGTACTGACCCTTGGGTCAAAAAGGGAAGGAGGCAAAATGGAGAAAACTACTGTTAGTCTAACTTCGACTATTGGAAAAATATGAGAATCAATTATCAAGGAGAGAATAGCGGTGTATTTGGAAAGTCATAATCTGATCCAGCAGAGTCAGCATGGTTTCATGAAGGGGAAATGATGTCAGATAAATTTACTAGGGTTCTTTGAGGAGATATCGGCCAGAGTAGATACAGGAGAACCAGTCGATGTTGTATATTTGGATTTTCAAAGGCATGGGTAAGATTCTGGCCTGGATAGAGGATTGGCTAACTGACAGAAAGCAGCAGGTAGCAATAAAGGGGTCTTTCTCAGTTTGGAGGGCAGTAACCCTGTGGAGTGTCACAGGGATTTGGAGGAAGGATCAGAGTCTACTGTGGCCAAATCAATACAAATTTGTTGAGTCAATAAAACATAACTTTTTTACAATAGCATTTACACAGCACCAGTTCACTTCTGGGTCTTCTCTATAGCTGGTACCTTACTGTCCAGCTCTATTTATACAAAGAAACGGTTAACAATTCCCCCGGCCCCTTATCGGGGTGCTCGTATTCCCCGAGATCCATTGGGTAGCTAATTATCCCGTGCAGGTTACAACAGCGAGATTTTCTGGCGCTCCACCGCATGTTTTCCAGCGACAGACACAGCTCATAATTTCCTGTTGGTGGGATCTGCTCGCCCCGTTGAAGTCTACGCCAATTTCTTTGTCTCACCTTCTCTGTCGCCATGAAACCTGCCAAGGGGGTTGCCTTCGGTGGGACTGAAAGATCCCCCAGCGGAAGGGCTGGAAATCCCAGCCAGAACGATCCAACATTGGAGGAAACAATATATCCATTGATTGAAGAAGCAATGAAGCGCTGTGACCGTGGATGGGACAGGTGGGTCTGCCAGTTTGTGTGGATGGAAGTGCTAAAAGGGCTGAATGGCCTCTGTCAGCTCTCGCCAGGATAGATATAAAGATGGGGACTGCTGTAAAGATATTTGGTGCTGTGTGGTAGTATGCATTAGGGGTCATGTGGGACTGTGAAGCCGTGATGTCATTGGCTGACAGATCCCGGGTCCTGGTTGGCCGTTGACCTCTAGCTCCGCCCTGAAGGCGGAGTATAAGAACCAGGAGTCCTCCCCCCGCAGGCCAGTCTGTTACTGAACTGCGGGGGAACAGTCACGCTTAATAAAGCCTCATCGACTTCACTCTATTCGTCTCTCGGAGTCTTTGTGCGCTACAATTTATTAAGCGTGACTGTTCCCCCGCAGTTCAGTAGCGCGCCATCGACGAGTCCCTCCCCTTCCAGGTCGAGAGCGACGCCTCCGACGTAGCTCTAGCGGCCACCCTTAACCAAGCGGGCAGACCCGTGGCCTTTTTCTCCCGAACCCTCCACGCTTCAGAAATCCGCCACTCCTCAGTGGAAAAGGAAGCCCAAGCCATAGTGGAAGCTGTGCGACATTGGAGGCATTACCTGGCCGGCAGGAGATTCACTCTCCTCACTGACCAACGGTCGGTCGCCTTCATGTTCGATAATGCACAGCGGGGCAAAATCAAAAACGACAAGATCTTAAGGTGGAGGATCGAGCTCTCCACCTTCAACTATGAGATCCTGTACCGTCCCGGAAAGCTGAACGAGCCGTCCGATGCCCTATCCCGCGGCACATGTGCCAACGCACAAATTAACCGCCTCCAAACCCTCCACGAGGACCTCTGCCACCCGGGGGTCACTCGGTTCTACCACTTTATAAAGTCCCGCAACCTCCCCTACTCTTTGGAGGAGGTCCTCCCGGACGCTCTCCACTCCATCAGGTCGCTACTGTGTACTAGCACTAACCAAACGCCTCATGAGCGCCTCCTTGTCTTCCCCAGGAAGTCCTCCTCTGGAACGTCGCTGCCGACCTGGCTGGCGGCCCCAGGACCCATCTTGCTCCGAAAACATGTGCGGGCGCACAAGTCGGACCCGTTGGTCGAAAGGGTTCACCTCCTTCACGCGAACCCGCAGTACGCTTACGTGGAGTACCCTGACGGCCGACAGGACACGGTCTCCCTGCGAGATCTGGCGCCCGCCGGCAACACGCACACCCCCCCCGACACCAATCACCCCCTCCCTGCCACCGGCGCACCCCGCGACTGCCCCCTTCCCGGGAGGATCGGTCCTCCTCCCAGGCCCGGCCAGAAGTGAAGCCCAAGCAGAAACCGTAAGGCTCCCGGAGACGACAACACTGGAACAAGCACCACCGCCACCACCGGGGCCGAGGCGATCGACACGGACGACCAGACCGCCCGACCGACTCGTGGCGTCGATGTAACACTACAATATGTGGACTTTAACGAGAACTTTTTGTTTTTTTTCCCCTGACGAATACTGTAAATAGTTCGAAACAAAAAAAAACCTTGTACATACTGTAATGACATGCGAAAGTTTTCCTCCCAGGACCAGCCTTGTAAACCCCTACCACCATGCGAAGCACCACCCCGCCGGGTTCATTTTTAACAAGGGGTGAATGTGGTAGTATGCATTAGGGGTCATGTGGGACTGTGAAGCCGTGATGTCATTGGCTGACAGATCCCGGGTCCTGGTTGGCCGTTGACATCTAGCTCCGCCCTGAAGGCGGAGTATAAGAACCAGGAGTCCTCCCCCGCAGGCCAGTCTGTTACTGAACTGCAGGGGAACAGTCACGCTTAATAAAGCCTCATCGACTTCACTCTATTTGTCTCTCGGAGTCTTTGTGCGCTACATGCTGCAAAGAGCAATATTACAGAAGTCAGCATGTGTAAAGGAAGAGATTCTCTCTCTGCAGACGTTCTTCCCGCATCCATCAAAAAAGCTTGGATATATTAATCCTGCTTCTCTGCCTTCGGGCTACTTCCCCTTTGCAGTGGAAGGAGAGTTGTGGAAGTGCAGGATTTGCTCATTCGACGTGTGGAGGCCTCCTGAGCCATCTCTATAATTCAGAGCTTTCTTCGTGTCGAGGCCCGATGCTGCTGTGAGGTGATTGAAGCTGAGAAACGTGATGCTGAGGCACAAGATAAAGCCAGAAACAGAAAAGGCAGCCTCCACTAAAATGGCTTCCCTATTGTGGGCGGAATTCAACCAAAACATTTCTAAGGCCGTGATTCTCCGGACAAATTTCTAAGTTAATTTGTGGCGGGTTTTTCAGGGAGCCTCCCGTCAGCACACTTGCACTGGCACCCAGGCAGCGCCCCAGACAGCTTGGCAGTGTCATGGTGGCAGTGCCAGCTGGGCAGTGCCAAGGTGCCCATGCTCCAAGGGGAGGGTCAGTGGGCTACCCTGCACCTACCCTGACCATCCAGGGGTCTCTAATGGCCTGGGAGACCCCCCCCCCCCCCCCGCCGGGCGGCGTTCCGCCTGGTCCACGTTTTTGTGGAACCAGCACTGATCGGCGCCCGGCTGCAGCCTCCCCGAGGAGGCCGGAGAATCGACGGAGGCCGGTGGATTCCGGTTGAGTGGGTCGTAAGTAGGTTTATGACCTACTTCCGAGAGCGGCGTTTGGTCAAGCCCATTTGGGGCGAAGTTCCGACTTCATTCACCTGCGGGACTTGGGTGAATCCGGCGAGGTGCGGAGCCTGTCGGGAGGCTCACGGGAGAGCTATCCCAGGATACTCCGGCCACATTGTGCTCTCGCTGCCCACTATAAAAAAAAAAATGGGCTGCGTGCAGCCTCGGCCTGTGTTCCCCGAACAGGACCCTTATTCAACGTGAGTCGCGAGACGCGTTGAATAGACGTGCACTGTGGCACTGCGAGTTCTGGGAAACACGCGGCTAAACGCGCTCGCGAAGGAAATTTGTTCCCTTTTGGGAAAATCGCACCCTCTAAGTGTGCGCTAAACTGGTGAAAAACTCCCCAGGGCTGGATTCTTCCGCCCCGTCCGCCACAAGAACGCCACGGGCGAGACGCGGACAATGGAGAAATCCATTGATCTCGAGTGGGATTCACCGGTCGCCAGGCGAACGCGGCCAGAGAATCCCGCCATAAGTGTCATTGGATAGCAATGGGGAACTCCCTGCAAAACCCGCACAAATGAACTTCGAGATTTTTGGGGAGAATTGTGCCCTTAGTCATGTAATAATAATAATCTTTATTGTCACAAGTAGGCCCACATTAACACCGCAATGAAGTGTGAAAAGCCCCGAGTCGCCACATTCCGCCGCCTGTTCGGGTACACAGAGGGAGAATTCAGAATGTCCAATTCACCCAACAAGCACGGCTTTCGGGATTTGTGGGAGGAAACCGGAGCACCCGGAGGAAACCCACGCAGACACGGGGAGAACGTGCAGACTCCGCACAGACAGTGACCCAAGCCGGGAATCGAACCCGGGTCCCTGGCGCTGTGAAGCAACAGTGCTAACCACTGTGCTGCCGTTTTCTCCCCAGTCGAGCCCAAACTTAGAAATGTTGGGCTGGACTCCCCGGTTCTGGGGCTATGTCCCCACTCCGGCGTGAGAATGGGGGCGTTTTACACCAGACAAAATGGCGTAAAACGGTCACCGATTCCTCGTTTTGCTGGGGCGAGGGTAGCATGGAGCACCCGACTCTAGCTGCCGATACGGCCCGGAGAATTGCCGGGTCCGTGGCCGCACGTGTGCCCGGCGGCGGCCGCGCTGTGCGACATGGCGGCGGATGCTCACGGACCCGGCCCGCGAAATAGCCCACCCCCTTCGACCGGCTCGCGCGCCCTGGACCACCCTCCCATAGTGCCCCCAGCCCCTATTAACGTTCCCCCCCCTGCCCGCGGGTCGGCACGCCCCCCAACTGTGGCGGTGCTGGACTGAGTCCGCAGCCCCCACGCCGAGTTCCCCCACGGCTGAGACCACCCGTGGCCCGCGCCGTCGGGAACGAGGCCGGTCGGGGGCGGAGCATCGGAGGTGGGCCTCAGCCAATGGCCTGAGGCCGTCGATATGTGACGCGCCGCTTTGGAGGAGGCGGAGCAACGTGAAAGCGGCGCCGCCCCCGATTTGGTTGGGAACTTTGATTATCCGGCCGAATGCCGAACACTGATTTGCCATCAGTGACCGGAGAATCAGCTGGTTTAATTCACTGGGGAACTGAACCCATGACAGAGTGTGAGCGGCTCCTCAGCGATTGGGCTGCCATTTTGAAAGGGTGCCCTGATCTATAAGTGAGTTTGAGGGTCCCCCACACTGCCCACCCATGGGCAGTGTCACCCTCCACACATATGGGCATCACCCCCCCCCCCAGGTTAATACACCCCATTATGGGTGGCTGATGACTCTCATTTTCAGGTCTCCCAACCTTTTGCATCCCCCCCCCCCATTCTGGACCCCCACCCTTAACCCCCCAATCTTTATGAGGACCCATAATACTACCTTTCTCGCCCCCCCCCCCTTCATCCTGCCTTTTATGGACATGGCCCCTCTCCGGCCTAGACCCAAACGGAGATTCAACGGCCTCGTCCCGTCACCACGTCCGCCACAACGAGGCCGGTAAATCGCGCCCGGTGCCTGTCACGAGGTGTTCACAGATTGAAAAGGCACAACCTTTGTCAATGGCCCCGCGATTTGTTTCCTCCTGTGCCTTGCTTTCTGCAGCGCCGGGGAGATTTATCTTCAATACCTGGAGACTCTACAGGGCAATGGTGGAGGGTTGGCAACCCAGGGGTTGGAGATGGATCTCATTCAACAACCGCAGCTTGCACACATATAGCCCCAGGAAAGTAGCGAAACATCCTGGATGATTTCAAGGAGTAAAGTCTGACACTGAGGAACACAAAGCGGGGCGGCACAGTGGTTAGCACTGCTGCCTCACAGCGGCAGGGGCCCGGGTTCCATTCTGACTTTGGGTCACTGTCTGTGCGGAGTCTGCACGTTCTCCCCATGTCTGCGTGGATTTCCTCCGGGTGCTCCGGTTTCCTCCCACAAGTCCATAGATGTGCAGGTTAGGTGGATTGGCCGTGCTGAATTGCCCATTGGTGTCCCAAAGGTTAGTTTGTTTACGGGGTTGCCAGGGAGTGGCCTAGGTACAGGATTGGTGCAGACTCAATGAGCCAAATTGCCTCCTGCTGCCCTGGCGGGATCCTGCGATTCTGGAACAGGTGGCTAAAGGTTTGGTCAAAAGTAGATTTAAAGATAGCACAGTGGTTAGCACTGTGACTTCACAGCGCCAGGGACCTGGGATTCATGTCGCATTACATTCATCCCCCACCATCTGGCCTGCAAAATCCTACCAACTGTCCTGGCTTGACACAATTCACACCTCTTTAACCTGGGGTTACCCCATCTCTGGATCTGTAAAGATTTAATCACCTGCCAATGCTCGCATTCCAAGCATTGTCTGGCATCTTTGAATCTGTCTATATATGTGTTTCTGGAACATACCTCTTCATTCACCTGAGGAAGGAGCAGCGCTCCGAAAGCTACTGACATCGAAACAAACCTGTTGGACTTTAACCTGGTGTTGTAAGACTTCTTACTGTGCTCACCCCAGTCCAACGCCGGCATCTCCACATCATATATTATGATAGGGAGCGAGACAGTGATTTACGGAGGGGTTTTTCCTTTTATTTGTTCACCAGTAGGTGGGGTGGACTGCTGCAGTCCGTATGGTGTAGGTACAGTTACAGAGCTGTGAGGGAGGGAGTTCCAGAGGGCAGGAGGCCAGAACGTAGCTGAAGACACGACTGCCTTATTGTGGGAGGCCAGAACTGGAGGAACACCGAGATCCTGCGAGAGGGAATGGAATGGAATTTGGGAGGATGGAATTTCATTAAAGACATAAGACTTTCAGCGCTGATTTTGCAAACTTGGATCGAATACTCACAGTCCAACCTCCCCCAGCCATCGTCATGTCACAGGAAACCTGAAATCCGGCAGGATAGTGGGTTGGAAATATTGAATAGATTCCATCCTCTCTCTGTCCAGACATGTAGATATCGTAGCAATCTCTCGGCCGAGGATCTGCAAGGGATTTCCAAAGAGGAAAGAATGGGTTTAATGAACTAATTTTTAATGTTCATCAGAGCATTTGGGATGACAAACATATTAAAAGTTAGAAAATGAAGAGCTAAAAGATATACATGCATTTATATAGCGCCTTTCATGACCTGAAGACGTCCCCAGAAAGCTTCAAAGCCAACAAAGTGCCTTTAAAGTACAGTCATTGTTGTAATGTGGATAACGCAGCAACCAAGGTGCGCACAGCAAGCTCCCACAAACAGCAATGGGATAATGACCAGATAATCTGTTTTTGCAAAGTAGATTGAGAAATAATTATTGGTCACCAGGGAGTACTCCTCTGCTGTTCTTCAAAATAGTTGCCATGGGATCTTTACTTCCACATAAGAGAGCTGACAGGCTCTCAGTTTAATGTTTCATCCAAAAGACGGAACTCTGACTCTGTGGCACTCTCTCAGTACTTACTCCCAGAGTTTGTCGTACTTTCTCAATATTGCCCCTCCGACAGTTCAGCGCACACACAGTACTGACCCTCTGACAGTGCAGCACTCCCTCAGTACTGACCTTCTCACAGTGCGGCACTCCCACAGTACTGACCCTCTGACAGTGCCGCACTCCCTCAGTACTGACCTTTTGACAGTGCAGCACTCCCTCAGTACTGACCCTCTGACAGTGCAGCACTCCCTCAGTACTGACCCTCTCACAGTGCGGCACTCCCACAGTACTGACCCTCTTGACAGTGCAGCACTCTCTCAGTACTGACTCTCTGACAGATAAGCACTCCCTCAGTACTGACCCTCTGACAGTGCAGCACTCCCTCAGTACTGACCCTCTGACAGTGCAGCACTCCCTCAGTACTGACCCTCTGACAGTGTGGCACTCCCTCAGTACTGTCCCTCTGACAATGCAGCACTCCCTCAGTACTGACCCTCTGACAGTGCAGCGCTCCCTCAGTACTGACCCTCTGACAGTGCAGCACTCCCTCAGTACTGACCCTCTGACAGTGCGGCACTCCCTCAGTACTGACCCTCTGACAGTGCAGCGATCCCTCAGTACTGTCCCTCTGACAGTGCAGCACTCCCTCGGTACTGACCCTTTGACAGTGCAGCACTCCCTCAGTACTGACCCTCTGACAGTGCAGCACTCCCTCAGTACTGACCCTCTGACAGTGCAGCATTCCCTCAGTACTGACCCTCTTGACAGTGCAGCACTCCCTCAGTACTGACCCTCTGACAGATAAGCACTCCCTCAGTACTGACCCTCTGACAGTGCAGCACTCCCTCAGTACTGACCCTCTGACAGTGCGGCACTCCCTCAGTACTGTCCCTCTGACAGTGCAGCACTCCCTCAGTACTGACCCTCTGACAGTGCAGCGCTCCCTCAGTACTGACCCTCTGACAGTGGGGCACTCCCTCAGTACTGACCCTCTGACAGTGCGGCACTCCCTCAGTACTGACCCTCTGACAGTGCAGCGATCCCTCAGTACTGACCCTCTGACAGTGCAGCACTCCCTCAGTACTGACCCTTTGACAGTGCAGCACTTCCTCAGTACTGACACTCTTGACAGTGCAGCACTCCCTCAGTACTGACCCTCTGACAGATAAGCACTCCCTCAGTACTGACCCTCTGACAGTGCAGCGATCCCTCAGTACTGATCCTCTGACAGTGCAGCACTCCCTCCGTACTGACCCTCTGACAGATAAGCACTCCCTCAGTACTGACCCTCTTGACAGTGCAGCACTCCCTCAGTACTGACCCTCTGACAGTGCGGCACTCCCTCAGTACTGACCCTCTGACAGTGCAGCGATCCCTCAGTACTGACCCTCTGACAGTGCAGCGCTCCCTCAGTACTGACCCTCTGACAGTGCAGCACTCCCTCAGTACTGACCCTCTGACAGTGCGGCACTCCCTCAGTACTGACCCTCTGACAGTGCAGCGATCCCTCAGTACTGTCCCTCTGACAGTGCAGCACTCCCTCGGTACTGACCCTTTGACAGTGCAGCACTCCCTCAGTACTGACCCTCTGACAGTGCAGCACTCCCTCAGTACTGACCCTCTGACAGTGCAGCATTCCCTCAGTACTGACCCTCTTGACAGTGCAGCACTCCCTCAGTACTGACCCTCTGACAGATAAGCACTCCCTCAGTACTGACCCTCTGACAGTGCAGCACTCCCTCAGTACTGACCCTCTGACAGTGCGGCACTCCCTCAGTACTGTCCCTCTGACAGTGCAGCACTCCCTCAGTACTGACCCTCTGACAGTGCAGCGCTCCCTCAGTACTGACCCTCTGACAGTGGGGCACTCCCTCAGTACTGACCCTCTGACAGTGCGGCACTCCCTCAGTACTGACCCTCTGACAGTGCAGCGATCCCTCAGTACTGACCCTCTGACAGTGCAGCACTCCCTCAGTACTGACCCTTTGACAGTGCAGCACTTCCTCAGTACTGACACTCTTGACAGTGCAGCACTCCCTCAGTACTGACCCTCTGACAGATAAGCACTCCCTCAGTACTGACCCTCTGACAGTGCAGCGATCCCTCAGTACTGATCCTCTGACAGTGCAGCACTCCCTCCGTACTGACCCTCTGACAGATAAGCACTCCCTCAGTACTGACCCTCTTGACAGTGCAGCACTCCCTCAGTACTGACCCTCTGACAGTGCAGCACTCCCTCAGTACTGACCCTCTGACAGTGCAGCACTCCCTCAGTACTGACCCTCTGACAGTGCAGCACTCCATCAGTACTGACCCTCTGACAGTGCAGCACTCCCTCAGTACTGACCCTCTGACAGTGCAGCACTCCCTCAGTACTGACCCTCTCACAGTGCAGCACTCCCTCAGTACTGACCCTCTGACAGTGCAGCACTCCCTCAGTACTGACCCTCTTGACAGTGCAGCACTCCCTCAGTACTGACCCACTGACAGAGCAGCACTCCCTCAGTACTGACCCTCTGACAGTGCAGCACTCCCTCAGTACTGACCCTCTTACAGAGCAGCACTCCCTCAGTACTGACCCTCTGACAGAGCAGCACTCCCTCAGTGCTGATGCTCTGACAGTGCAGCACTCCTTCAGTACTGACCCTCTGACAGAGCAGCACTCTGTCAGTACTGACCCTCTGACAGTGCAGCACTCCCTCAGTACTGACCCTCTGACAGTGCAGCACTCCCTCAGTACTGACCCTCTGACAGTGCGGCACTCCCTCAGTACTGACCCTCTGACAGTGCGGCACTCCCTCAGTACTGACCCTCTGACAGTGCAGCACTCCCTCAGTACTGACCCTCTGACAGTGCGGCACTCCCTCAGTACTGACCCTCTGACAGTGCGGCACTCCCTCAGTACTGACCCTCTGACAGTGCGGCACTCCCTCAGTACTGACCCTCTGACAGTGCAGCACTCCCTCCGTACTGACCCTGTGACAGAGCAGCACTCCCTCAGTACTGACCCTCTGACAGAGCAGCACTCCCTCAGTGCTGATGATCCAATTTTGGCAGATGACAAATACAGGGCCCTGGTGTGAGACAACGACTCAAGTATTGTTTATGGTTTTGGTCTCCTTATTTGAAAAACTATATAATTGCCTTAGCAGCAGTTCATAAAAATTTCCAGTGACTCATTCCTGCGATGAGGTTCTTTAAAAAAAAATGTTATTTTAAATTTAGAATGCCCAATTCTTTTTTTCCAGTTAAGGGGCAATTTAGCGTGGCCAATCCACCTCGCCTGCACATCTTTAGATTGTGGGGGTGATATCCACTCAAACACGGGGAGAATGTGCAAACTCCACACGGACAGTGACCCCGGGGGAATGAAGTTCTTCCCTCATGAAGAACGGTTGAACAGGTCGGGCCTCCATCCATTTGGAGTTTAGAAGAAGGAAGGCTGTTCCAGAAAGGGAACAGATCAGTCCTAGGGGGAGTCGTTGAGGAGTTTTGTAGCTGTGGGAAAGAAGCTAATTCCTGTGTCTGGATGTGCGGGTCTTCAGACGTCTGTACCTTCTGCCTGATGGAAGGGTCTGGAAGGAGGCAAGGCCTGGGTGGGAGGTAGTGCGGAAATCTCAGAGGTCTGGAGCGGGAGCAGGTGAATGGTTAATCCCTCTTATTGAATGATGATACAGGCTTGAAGGACCTACACCCACGCTCCTGAGGCCTATGTTCCTATGTACTGATGAAGCTCTCACTGCACTGGATTGTCAACCTGGATGATGCGCTGAAGCAACTCGAACGGGGACTTGAACCCTGAAATTCTTGGCCCATCAGCGGGAGCATTACAAACTGAGCCTCAACTGAAGCTAATTGAAGAACTCTGTCTCAAGTGACAATGGTGTGGATTATGCACCGATTGATTATAAATGAGAACAGATGGGCAGACAGGCTCCAGATTTATGCATTCATTAGATCTGCAGAGATTTTCTGCTTGGAACATTTTGTATAATTATCACCTTTAAATATGGGACTGCAAGGCAGGAAGTGTCCAGTTACTTACAAATTTGACACCCACGCTACACTGCATGAATCTAAGTATAAGGGGAGATACTTGATGTAGACCACCTAAGAACTGATAAAAGTATTCCCTCATTCTGCATTACAGACTTAATTATTCCAACAGTTACGTGATCAGTCTCCCAATTTCTACTCATCGTAAACTTCAGCTCACCCGAAAATGCGGCAATATTCTAACTCGCACTGAGTCCCGTTTCAGATGCAACATGACCTGTAGATCCTGCCCAATATTTTATACTTGTGGCAGCTATGTTATTAAAAAACCCTGGTCTAAAATACATACAGGTAGTGTGTCTGCTAAAGCTGTAATTAAGGTGTCATAAAAGGAAAGGTGACCATAGTTTCGAACCAGTTACTTGTTAACATATAGATGGCTCATGGGATATTGTCTTGATTGCTGGATATTCCCTAGATAATATGAGGGATTGTGTTTAGTCCGAGTTAAACAAGTCATGGGGCACCTCAGTGGGATACAGAGGATGTGATTAATTAGAGGAGCCAGGTCTGTCTGTAGTCTGCTGTGAGGTTGAGCAGAAGGGTCGAACAAGACAGAAGTGTACTGGATCTGCCCTTGAAAGGGTCTCTCTTGAGCAGCACGGTGGTGCAGTGGTTAGCACTGCTGCCTACGGCACTGAGGACCCGGGTTCGATTCCGGCCCTGGGTCATTGTCCGTGTGGAGTTTGCACATTCTCCCCGTGTGTGCGTGGGTTTCACCTCCACACCCCAAAGATGTACAGGGTGGTTGGATTGGCCATGCTAAATTACTCCTTAATTGGAAAAAAATAATTGGGCACTCTAAATAAAAAAAAAAACCAATGATTAAAACAATGGCTGTAAAGTGCTTTAAAATGTCCTGAGGTCATGAAAGGTGCTTTAAAGATAGTTTGTTAATTTATGCTTTCTCAGTCAGGCATGGGTAGAAGGTTCACTCCTTCAGCCCCCCCATGGTACGGAAAAGCTGGGAGGACTGACTGATGGGTGAGAAGGATGAAGGATGTAATGGGGAAAAGAAGGGGGGGAATTGCTAATGGACTCACCGTTCGGGCAGCTCCTGGGACGGGCTCTGGCAGGTCCTTTCATCAGGTCAGCCTTCCCATGGGACCTTGCGGTTCCTCCCTGATGTTCTCTCTGGAGAGAGTCCAGTGCATCGCTGACTGAACTCACAACCTTAACCAGGTTAACCTGACTCTCCGAGAGTAACTGTGTGGGGAAAGAGAAATGGAAAGTGTCAGGGTTGCTGATTCAGACTGGACATATTTGCAGAGATGTCACGATGTGACTTCCAGCCTCTGACCCCTCACCTTCCCACCCATCCATCCCTTCACCCTTCCCACTGGTTCCCATCTGCCTCGTAGTCTATCAATCAGAAAGCAAACAGACTCTCCAATTGGTAACTTTTGCTGTCATAACAGAAGTGACTTTATGTTTTCCTTCAAATTTGTTAGTATTTACAATCATCATTCAACAGTTTGAGCAACCCAATGACATTCAAATGTCAAAGAAAATTAGTGCTAGAATTCCGATACAGTAGTATTAGTATCACAAATGGCACCTCAGAGGGAGTGGCAGCCGAGAGTGGGCACTTGAACCCGTGACACAGAGAGATGGGCGAGCTCCTCACTGAGTCACGCTGACTTCATGAGGCTAGAAATCAGGCGGGGCGCAAAATGGGACCACTCATGTGCTATCCTGAAGCCCTTGATTTAAACATGGGGCGGGATTCTCAGTTGCCCGACGCGGATATCGTAATCGGCGATTGGGCAGCGAATCCCTTCCGACGGCCAAATCGGGGGGAGGCGCGGTTTGACGCCGGTTTTCTATCCGCCGCCCTCCCCGAAATGGCGTCATCGTGTCGCATGCCGTTGGAACGGCGTTGGCGCATCCCCTGAAGGCCCTCACCCCGATGCTCTGCCCCGACGCCGCGGGACACATGTGGTATCAGGCGTGCGGGGACCTGGCGTGGCGGTTGCGGAGCGTGTCCAGTGTCGCCACAGTCGGACAGCAGCCGTGCTGCTGGCGGGGATGGCTTCCGCGAAGGACGGGGGGGACTGATGGGAGGTGGTCAGGGATGCCGTATCTGGCAGGTCGGGTCTGCACACGGCCGGCGCCATGTTTTACGGCGCCTCCGCTGCAGGTCGTCGCCGTGCGCATGCGCGACCACAGGCCCGGCCATTCTCCAGGCGTTTATATCGTGGGCGCCGGTAGTTTTATCCGGCGTGGCAGCCCCTCAGCGGTCGCAGGATCGGTGAGGGTTCAGCGCCGATTTTGGCGTCGCACAACGCCACAGTTCCCACGCCGGCGTCAGCACTTAGCCTCAAAAACGGTGAGTCCAGCCCATGGTGCTTCAAGTCGGCAGCACGGTAGCATAGTGGTTAGCACAATCGCTTCACAGCTCCAGGGTCCCAGGTTCGATTCCAGCTTGGGTCACTATCTGTGCGGAGTCTGCACGTTCTCCCCGTGTCTGCGTGGGTTTCCTCCGGGTGCTCCGGTTTCCTCCCACAGTCCAAAGATGTGCAGATTAGGTGGATTGGCCATGATAAATTGCCCTTAGTGTCCAAAATTGCCCTTCGTGTTGGGTGGGGTTGTTGGGTTATGGGGATAGGGTGGAGGTGTTGACCTTGGGTAGGGTGCTCTTTCCAAGAGCCGGTGCAGACTCGATGGGCCGAATGGCCTCCTTCTGCATTGTAAATTCTATGATAATAACATCTATGAAAAAGTCAACAGGAAACACTCCCTTGTTCCACCCGCTGCTCCATTCTAATTGCTTGGTAATTGTTAGCTCATCCCGCTCTGAAACGTGAGGTGGAAATTTCTGGAATCACGGCAGGCAAGGACACAGTATCAGGCATTAAACAAAAGTCAGCTCCCTGCCTGTGGGAAGCTAGTTTGGAATTTTGTTGTCTGCGCTTTGCTGGCGTGTATCTGTGGCTGGCCAAGGGTGAACGCAGTGACGGATCTTCAGCAGATCGATCTTCAACATCCTCATCTGAGGCGGTCTGAGGTTGAGATATCTGCTGGAGGGATTCCTTCGCCTCTTCTTGCTGGTGGACGGAATAGAGAAAAGAGATCATTAATGATTCACTGGACAGACTCCGCCACGATAGGCCACTCACCGCCATTGTCCACACGCTGTTGATGTATTGTGGGGGGACCCTCACTGCCTTGTCGGGGGGGGCGGATCTGGCCTTCGGCTCAGGAATGATCTCCGTCCTCACCCGGTATCTCTGCAGCCTGTTTTCCAGGGCACGTTAGTGCTCTCACCTCCGGGGTAACTGCCCAGCCTTGCCTCTCTCATGCCAATTGTGGGTGAGCTTGCCCTACATAAAGACGGCTGGATTGACTGCGAGCGCTATGGATGAAAGGGCAATTCAGGAGGATGCTGTGTGTGTGCTGAACCTTCCCCAGTCAGGGATAAAGATGCTGTTTGTGCAGGATCTAACACAATATGGTGATCTTAAAGTGGCTGGCAGACATCCCATCTGCTAGTCGCGTGTGGCAGCCCTGTGGACTCTAACTCTTAGAATGCCTAATGCCCTTAAGAGAGTGTGAGATAGGAGTGTGAAGGCTCACTTACACTGATGGAGCAGTGCATTCAGCCTTTTCCTGCACTGCAGAGCTGTCCTTCATTGTTGACCACCGGCGCTGACCTCCCTGGCGGCCTCCTCCCAGGCCAGTACAGCCAGGTGCGTAGACTCCCTGCACCTGCCGCTCAGAAGGTTGTCCTCCCGCCTTTCCTGTACGGCCTGCAGGTGAATCCCTCAGGAGTCCTCGCTGAGTCATGGTGCGGAGAATCTGGTTTTTTTTCTGGGTCCGCTGCCTCACTCGCCACCATACCCGGCCCGCCGTGGGTGAAGGTGGATGTGGGCGCCGTTTAAAAAGATTGGCAGATCTCACAGCCGAAAAAGGAGGCCATTCCACCCATCGTCCCTGTGCTAGCTCGTTGGCAGTACTAGCTAATTAGTCCCCCTCCCCTGCTATTTCCCCAGAGCCCCAAACTTATTTTTTTTGCGATTTATCGAATTCCCTTTTTAAAGTTACCATAGAATCTGAATCCACCACCATTTTAGGCAGCGCATTCCAGATCACAACACCTTGCTGTGTAAAACAACTAAACTCTCCTCCTCCGACCTTCTTCAATCTGTGTCCCTCCGATTATTGTTCCCCCGGCGACTGGAAACAGTTATTTGCTGAATCAAAATGATTGGTTATTTTGAAAAGTCCTGTTAAATCTTCCCTTCCTCCTTCTCTGTCCTAAGAACAGTCCCAGATTTTACAAACTTTTATCAACCCCACCACGATTTCAATGACCTCCGGGATTTAGTTAAGGGCTGTCCCTTCCTGTGATCGAGGGCAGCACGGTGGCTCAGTGGTTAGCACTACTGCCTCACGGCGCCGAGGTCCCAGGTTCGATCCCGGCTCTGGGTCACTGTCCGTGTGGAGTTTGCACATTCTCCCCGTGTTTGCATGGGTTTAGGGCGGTATGTGGCGCAGTGGATAGCACTGGGACTGCGGCGCTGAGGACCCTGGTTCGATCCCGGTCCCGGGTTACTGTCCGTGTGGAGTTTGCACATTCTCCCCATGTCTGCGTAGGTTTCGCCCCCACAACCCAAAGATGTGCAGGGTAGGTGGATTGGACACGCTAAATTGCCCCTTAATCGGGAAAAAAGTAATTGGGTATTTTCCATTTTTTTAAAAATTCCCTTCCTATCATATAGCAGGGAGCAGCTGTCGTGGAACAGGGAAAATGACTAGCAATGCGTGTTAAATATGTAATTTTAAAATAAAATTTGTCCTTGGGATGTGGACATTGCTGGCTTGGCCAGCATTTGGGGCCCATCCTTAAATACCCTTGAACTGAGCGGCTCATGAGGCCATTTCACCGGGGGTCAGTAAAGGGGGTCACATTGCTGCGTGGGTCTGGAGGCACATGTCAGCCAGGCCGGGTAAGGATGGCAGATTTAATTCCCTAAAGGACATTAATGAACCAGATGGGTTTTTACGACAATTGGCAATGGTTTCACGGTCATCGTTAGACTTTTAAAAAATAAATTAAGAGTACCCAAATAGTTTTTTTTCCCCCAATTAAGGGGCAATTTAGCGTGGCCAATCCACCTAGCCTGCACATCTTTGGGTTGTGGGGGTGAAACCCACGCAGACATGGGGAGAATGTGCAAACTCCACACGGACAGTGACCCAGGGCCGGGATTCGAACCCGGGTCCTCGGCGCCCTGAGGCAGCAGTGCTAACCACTGCGCCACCCTGCCGCCCATCATTAGACTTAATTCCAGATTTTCTTTATTGAGTTCTGTTATAACCTGCCTACTTACGATTGGCTGGGGACTAATGACTATCCCACAATCCTGTGGGAGTATGAGCTTCCCCAATGAGGGGGGCGGAGAAACTCCTAGTATAAATAAGCTGGCCAGTTCAGGAACCAGCAGGAAGGAGAAGGTAGCAAGGGGAGTTACTGCTACTGTTATGTATATATGTTATAGTAAATAAATGTTATTATTTTGTATCCTTAAAACTCGTGTTGGATTCTTCGTGGCCCTTACAAAACTGGCGACGAGGATGGGATACAGGATGCATCAGAGGGGAAATCCTCGGGTCCACGGGCCGTGGATGTACAACCACGCCGTTCATCACGGAAGCGCCGGTCTCCGTCTCGTTACACGCCGCCTGATCCAGCGCCGCGTGCAAATGGCGTCCGGCCTGCAGCCAAACGAGTCCGACGCCCTCCTTCGCCAGGGTCTTCGGTAGATTCCTTGGACTTTGGGGGGGAGGGATGTTATAACCTGCCTACTTACGATTGGCTGGGGACTAATGACTATCCCACAATCCTGTGGGAGTATGAGCTTCCCCAATGAGGGGGGCGGAGAAACTCCTAGTATAAATAAGCTGGCCAGTTCAGGAACCAGCAGGAAGGAGAAGGTAGCAAGGGAAGTTACGGCTACTGTTGTGTATATATGTTATAGTAAATAAATGTTATTATTTTGTATCCTTAAAACTCGTGCTGGATTCTTCGTGGTCCTTACAAAAAGTTCAAATTTCACCATCCGCCGTGGTGGGATTCGAACCCGGGACCTGAGATCCTACCTGGATTACTAATCCAGTGACAATACCACTAGGCCACCACCTCCCCTACCTAGCAGGCCTTAAGGTGAACTCAGCTTCTGAGTCCTGGTTCCTGTTTTGTTATGCTCTTGACGTAGCATAAGCTGCTTCCTTGATGTGCCCTCTGACAAAGGAAGGTTCAGACTTGGAAATAGCTTTAACATGTTTATTAAACTATTAACAATTCTCCTTCTTGGATTCAACGCTACTGTTAATCCTTCTATAGCTACTCAGACTGACGAACCAGTCTGCTACAATCCACGTGGTGGGTGTGATGTTCAATCAACCCAGTGTCTGTACTCAATAGTGTCTCCACTGGAAAGAGACTGAGCATGTGCGATGTGCCCTTTTATATGGGTTGGTGTAATGCCCTCCTGTGGTAATGTCACCTCTGTGTGTATCGTGACGGCCCATTGTTCGTGTCCTATCTTACTGACCTATTGGTTGACTGTCTGTGTGTCATGTCTCTGGTGCTCCCTCTAGTGTCTAGCTAGGTGTAGTGTATGTACATTAACCCTTTGTGTACTTGCAGTGATGTATATCACCACAGTTCCCTCTCATTGGTGTGGATTCCACTGCCTTACCTCGATCAGCCTGCCTTGCTCAGACTGAAGCAAGCTCAGTTCTTGGCTCAAGCCGCCCTGACCCCGTTTCAAGGTCTCGCAGTCCTGCCTCAGCTGTGCCGTGCGGGCTGTGAGCCGGGACACCTGGTCCGCCACGGTGACCAGGAGCGCCCGGTCCTGCCCCTCGGATGCCTTCACTTCGTCACCGCGGCTGAACACGGCGGCGAGAAGAGATGATTGGAGGCCCTCCAGGCGGGCCAGGTTGCTTTGGTAATCTGGACAGTTGGGGTCGATGAAGATGTTGATCTTGGAGCTGTCGGCCCGGTCGATGGTGACCAGGGCCTGCGTCTTGTCCTGGTTAGTGCTGATGAGAGGAGGGGTGTCCGGGGCGTGGTGATACTGGTTGAGGAAGAGGAGGGCGCCCGTCACTGCCATAGCGAGTAACACTGCCAGGAACAGCAGCACCAAACACACCATGTAACCGCAGCTCAGCTTCTGTAACGAGAAGAGTATCTGATAAATTAGGATTTCAGCGCGTAACGGCAATTATACAGCACCTTTAACGTCATTACCGAACAGAATTTGACATCAAGCCACATTATGAGATATTAGGATGGGAGACCTCACGTTTGGTCAAAGAGGAAGGTTTTAAAGGGGGGTCTTGAAGGAGGAGAGGTGTAGAGAGGTTTAAGGATTGTGATGGTGTTGACCCTCTAAGGGACGAGCCTTCGTGCGCCATGTGACCCACCCTGGAACCTATGGGGATGGAGCATGCAAACCTGAGCCTATCGGGGGTTAGGATGGGGACACGGTTGGGGAGGGATACTGGCAGTGTAAGCCCTGGAGTCAATGAGACCAGTCCAGAATTGGTGTTGTTCTTATCTGTATATATAGTTCGCCAGTTTGTTAATAAATCTCTGTCGTGATTTAACTTGGCCTCGTAGTATAGAATCCCTTCAGTGCAGGAGGAGGCCACTCAGCCCATCGAGTCTGCAAAGACTGAAAGAGGGCCCACTTCCCCGCCCCCACCACGTAACCCCACCTAACCTTTTGGACACTAAGGGACAATTTACCATGGCCAATCCACCTCACCTGCACCTTTTGGACTGTGGGAGGAAACCAGAGGAAACCCACGCAGGCACGGGGAGAATGTACAAACTCCACAGTCACCCAACACCAGAACTGAACCCAAGGTCCCTGGCTCTGTGAGGCAGCAGTGCCACCCTGCTGTCCTTGGGGACCAGGCAGCTGAAGGAACGGCTGCTAGTGGTGGAGCGATTAAAATCAGGGATGTTCAGGAGGCCAAAGGGGTCAAGAACTGTTTTCATGGTGGAGGACATTAGTACCATTCCTATAGGTACAGGCAATTTAGAAAGGGTGGAATTTGGAACAATCAGCATCAATAGGGAAACGGTACTCAACAATCTCTTGGGATTGAGGGCAGACAAGTCCCCAGGGCCTGATAGCCTACATCCTTGGGTGTTAAAGGAAGTGGCAGTGGATCCATTGGTTATGATACTCCAAAATTCTATGGACACGGGAAAGGTTCGAGTGGATTGGAAAATGCTAATGTAACATCCTTATTCAAAAACGGAGGGAGGCAGAATATGGGAAACTACAGACCAGTTAGTATAACATCTGTTGTTGGAAAATTGTTAGTACCAATTATCAAGGACATAATATCAGGACATTTGGAAAGTCAAAATGCTATCCATCAGAGTCAGCATGGTTTCATGAAGGGCAAATCATGTTTGACTGATTTGCTAGAGTTCTTCGAAGATGTAACAAACAAAGTGGATAATGGGGATCCTGTAGATGTACTATATCTGGACTTCCGAAAGGCTTGGATAAGGTGCATTTTGGTCGAAAAAATGGGATGGCAACTTATTATCTAAATGGGGAGAGTATTCGGGGAGCTCCGATGCAGAGAGGTCTGGGTGTCTTTGTGTATGTGTCGCAGAAAACTAGCACGCAGGTGCAGCAGGTAATAAAGAAAGTGAATGGAATGTTGGCATTTATAGTTAAAGGAATTGAGTATAAAGGTAAGAAAGTGTTGTTGCAGCTATACAAGGCATTGGTGAGTCCTGGAGTATTGTGCACAGTTTTGGGCCCCTTATTTGAAGAAAGATGTAGTTGCATTGGAGGCAGTTCAGAGGAGGTTCACGAGGTTGATCCCAGAGATGAGGGGTTTGTCGTATGAGGAGAGAATGAACAGTTTCGGCCGATACTCTCTCGAATTTCGAAGAATAAGGGGAGGTCTAATTGAGGTATAGAAGATGCTAACAGGTACGCTAAAGTGACGAGGAGCTGATGCTTCCTTGTGTGGGGCATTCTAAAATGAGAGGTCATAATCTTGGAATAAGAGGTAGCAAACTTAAAACAGATTTGAGGAAAAACTACTTCTCCCAAAGGGTTGTGAATCTGTGGAATTTGCTACCCCAGAGTGAGTGCGGTGGATGCTGGGACAGTGAGTAAATTTAAGGAGGAGTTAGACAGATTTTTAATTGGTAATGGGTTGCAGGGTTATGGAGAACGGGCAGGACGGTGGAGTTGGGGCCAGGATGGGATCAGCCATGATCACATTGAGGGTGTTAGGCTCGGGAGGCTAAATTGACGACTCCCGCTCCGAGGTCACGTGTTCTAGGGAGGAGATGCTCTGGCTGATTTCGCAATCCAGCTCTAGGTCTGTAACGTTGTAGGTAGCAGACGAGGAACATATCAGCCATGATAGAATGGCGGAGCAGACCCGATGGGCCGAATGGCCCAATTCTGCTCCTATATCTTATGAACATAACATGCTGGCAGAGGTTACAGGGGCTGTGGGATTTTGCGTCGGTTGTGATAGACTCTGGGGCATGTGTGTAAATTGGTGAGTGGGGGGGGGGGGGCAGGAAGGGAAGGATTTGAAAGGCAAGTTTAAACATTAAGAGCTTGTTCTTGGAAACCAATGTCCCCAGTGGACTGACTGAAGTAATCTGATTTTACTGTGCAACCCAGTTATTGGCTGAAGGTACTTGAAAGTGTTTAATGCAAATTAAAATTGACACTGTGCTTAATGAGTCAAAATGTAAATATGTTATAAATGAAACAGTGAGAGGAATGTGTGCTGAAGATTTTTTTCTGTTTTGCATCTCGGGCTTACAGCTGAATTTAATGGGACAGAATCCTTGCCAGGATTTACAGAGTCGTTTCTGAAGGCCGGTTGCAAACATCAGCTCCAAAGAAACAAACTTATTTCTTCCTCATTAACAACGCGTGGCGAAAGAAGGTCGTACATTTATATAGCACCTTTCACAACCTCAGGAAGTCCCAAAATGTTTAACGATCAATGAAACTGTTTTGAAGAGTGGTGGCGGTTGGAATGAAACGCAGTAACCAAACATCGCACAGCAGGATCCCATAAACAGCAACGTGGTAATGAACCCGATAATCTGCTTTACAGGCGCTGGTTGAAGGGGAAATTATTAATCATCATGTTAGGGAGAAATCCTCTAAGTGCCCATGGGATCTTTGATGTCCATCTGAGAGGAGAGGCGGGGTGAAATTGTCTGTTGCCCGCTGCAGGTAGCGGGGTCTTTGATGTGGCATGAATCAGGCGTGGGGTAAAAACGGGATTGGTGCCTTTGCGATGCTCCGGTCTGTCACTGGTGGCCGGATCAGGGTTTTCGCCCGCGTGCCAGCAACAGGACGCAAATGTGGCAAACGGGTCTTATTGACCCATTTGCATCACCTAACGGACTTGGGCACCATATTCTCCAGGCCCTCTCAATTCTCCGGGCGCAGATTAGAACTGGTGCCCCTGACATGGTGGACCTTTCAGTGGGCCAAGGAGTATTCCTTTCAGGCCTTCACAGAGACCTCCCAAATAGGGGACTCCCCACAGAAGCCCCTTAAATAGGGGGGCCCCCACACATCCCCCCCCCAGGAAAGACACCCTGGGCGGGATTGTCTCAGCCCAGGCCGGGCCGGAGAATCACCGGGACGGGCACGAATCGCGCGACGCCGCCCCAACGTCAGTCCGCCGATTCTCCGGACAGCGGAGAATCGGTGCCATTGACGCCGGCGTGGCGCCAGTCGGGGACCGCTCTACGGGGCCGTCCCGGCGATTCTCGGCCCAGGATGGGCCGGGCGGCCATACAAAAAACCCGAGTCCCGCCGGCGCGTTCACCCCTGGTCTTACCCGGTACCTCGGCGTTAATGGATCCAGGGGCAGCCTGGTGGGGGGGAGGGGTGTCCGACCCGAGGGGGGGCCTCCGCTGTGGCCTGGCCCGCGATTGGTGCTTACCGATCGGCGGATGGCACTCGGGTTGGTGCCTCTTTTGTTCCGCGCCGGCCCCAGTAGCCCGACGCCATGTTGCGTCAGGGCCGGTACGGAGAAGGGAGCCACCGTGCATGCGCGGCAATCCCGTCGGTCCCACTGCGCATGCGCGCGTTGCCGAGGCGGCGCCCATCTGACGCCTGTAGGAGTCAGAATCGCTGCTCCTGAGGCCATGTTGACACCATGGAGAAATGTGACGGCGTTTATGAGGGCGTCAACACTTAGCCTCAGGATCAGAGAATCCCGCCCCCTGTCAGGATGCCCTCCCCCCAGAAACGAGACCCTTTTTGGAAAGCTTCCCAGAAAATAGGCTCCTGTCTGGAAGCCAGAGAGCAGTCCAGATGGAGGCAGTGAAAGAAATTACTGTTCACTTGGGCTTACACCTACTGGCTCAAACAGAGCACCGCCTGTCAATTTCTGGAATGAGAAATCAATGACCTGTATTTAAACTCCTCAGATCCTTGGGCTGCAAGCAACTCATTCATTTTCCTTAGTGGGATGTGATTGACACTTTCCATACACACAGCTGTGCGCCTTGCTTTATTCATCTTATTCATGGTTCAGTAACCACAATATTTGCAAATATCAACCACTTCAAAGAGAGTTAAGTGCTGTCAATTTCCAGCTGAGCACTTCAAAATCACTCAAGCGTGAAGGTGGGGGTGATTGGAATCCACTTAACTCTCTTTGACGTGATTGATGTTTGTAAACATTGTGGTGACAGCACTTTAGAGTTACAGGGTTTTTTAATGGAGTGAGGGCTTCCTGACAACCTTCGCTTTGCTGGAGGGGGGGCGGGGGGGGGGGGGGGGGTGTTTAGGTCACCCCAGTATGGGGAAAGAGGCGGAAGCCCAGAAAATCCGCGGGTAGCGGGCTAATTTGTGATGGCGAGGGAGTGTGGCCAGTTGCGGGACCTCGCTATTCGGTGGTTAGCACTGCTGCTTCACAGCGGCAGGGTCCCAGGTTCGATTCCCGGCTTGGGTCACTGGCTGTGCGGAGTCTGCACGTTCTCCCCGTGTCTGCGTGGGTTTCCTCCGGGTGCTCCGGTTTCCTCCCACAAGTCCCGAAAGACGTGCTGTTCGGTGAATTGGACATTCTGAATTCTCCCTCTGTGTACCCGAACAGGCCCAGGGGTGTGGCAACCAGGGGATTTTAACAGTAACTTCATTGCAGTGTTAATGTAAGCCTACTTGTGACACTGATAAAGATTAATATTATTATTAAAGGACCGTCTGCTGAAAATGATGACCCGACAGTGGTTAGCATTGCTGCCTCACGGCGCTGAGATCCCAGATTCGATCCCAGTTCTGGGTCACTGTCCGTGTGGAGTTTGCACATTCTCCCAGTGTTTGCGTGGGGTTTCGCCCCCACAACCCAAAGATGTGCAGGGTAGGTGGATTGAACACGCTAAATTGTCCCTTAATTGGAAAAAATGAATTGGGTACTCTAAATCTATATGTAAAAAAAGAAAATGGTGACTCGAGAGTGGGATTCCCTCGGGAATCGACCATAATCCTCGCCATGCTTAAATTTGCTGAGCGTAAATCAGTAGCAATTCAACGCCAGCGGGAGAACATACCTTCCGAAGAGGATTTCTCCCAGGGTCTCAGTTCAGCCTCGCAATGAAAAGACGGCACCTCTGACCATGCAGGATTCCCCCAGTACTGCACTCGACTTGTGAGCCAGGAGTTTGTGCTCCAGTCTCCAGGGTGGGACTTGAACCCACGGCATCCTGACGCTGCGATGAGGCACAGCAAGCCCCCCACCCTGCCACCGACTCTCTTTGGAACATGCGTTGATCTGATCTGGTTCTCATTTTCTCTCTGCAGGCAGTTCTCGTCTCCACTAGGTGTTAGTGTTCCTGGCTGGCGGTTTCTCTGATTAACTTTCGACAAGACAGGTGGTTAATTAGTGAGACGATCCCTGTGACTTTCCCCACAAAATGTGTGGAACGCGTTGCGCTTCTTCAATACTGAAGATTTGCATTAAAAAAATGCTAAAGCTGGTGGTTTCTGAATTTGGTTAATTCATTTTCAGGATGTGGATATCACGGGCAAGGGTGGCACTTATTGTCCATCTCTCATTACCCCTTGGAAAACAATAATTGGGTACCCTAAATTTATTTTTAAAAACTTGTCCAAATCACACTAAAGGATCTCTACATCCTTCTGAGAGCTCACCCAGGTTGGTGAATGTCTTGACTCTTCATGAGATTGAGGTTGAGACGCATTATTTTTTAAAATACATTTAGAGTACCCCAATTATTTTTTTTCCCAATTAAGGGGCAATTTAGCGTGGCCAATCCACGGAACCTGCACATCTTTGGGTTGTGGGGGCGAAACCCACGCAAACACGGGGAGAATGTGCAAACTCCACACGGACAGTGACCCAGAGCCAGGATCGAACCTGGGACCTCGGCACCGTGCGGCAGCAGTGCTAACCACTGCACAATCATGCCGTCCTGAGACCCATTCTAAGGTTCGCTTCCTCGACGATGTCAAGCATGGCTTCGACATTATGAGAGCGAGGAGATGGCGATGTCGTCATCATCATACTGAAGTTCCTCGAGCGAAGTGAGTGTTGTTTTCTTCTTGGACTTCAAGCGGTTGAAGTTGGAAAGTTTTCTGTCCATCCTGTAGACGATGTCCACTCCGCAAGGAAGCTTGTTCTTGACAAGGTGAAGGATGATCGCGATGAATATGGGAAAAAGGGTGGGGGTGATGACACATTCCTGGTTCACTCCAGTCTTGACCTCTAAGGTTTCTGTCTTTTTTCCGTTGGTGAGGACTGCCACCGACAGTGGGGGAGGACTTGTCGGGGAGGAGGAGGAGAATGTTGATGAATTTCTCTGGACAGTCGGCCTTTGACAGGGTCTTCCATAGCACTTCCCCTGTGACTGAGTCTAAATCCTTGGTCCGATCGATGAAGGCCATGTTGAGAGGCTGATGTTGCTCCTGACATTTTTCTTGAAGTTGCCGAGCAGCGAAGATCACGTCCGCTGTTGCACAGTTTGGTCGGAAGCCACACGGGCATTCCGGAAGAATCTCAGAGACTGCGGCAAGGCAGCTAGCGAGGATTCAGGCAATGATCATCCCGGTGACGGAGAGGAGGAAATTCCTCGGTAGTTTACACAGTCCACTTAGTCTCCTTTCTTGAAGATGGTGAGGCTCACGGCATCCTCAAGTTCAGCAGGAATTTCCCTCTGTCCCAGATTTTCAGCAACAGCTGATGGAGATAACAGAAGATCTCCTCCTCCAAGTTTGAAAATCTCCGCTGGAATCCTGTCCACTCTTGCGGCCGTTCCAAACTTCTCGTGTTTGATGGCGGCTTCGACTTTGTCCACGCTTGTTGGGAGTCCTCGATCATCCTTGATGGGGAGTTGGGGGAATCTCCAGTCAAAGGGGAACTCTTTCACAGCATCTACTGTCTCAAAAATCTCTAAGAATGTTTCAGTGAAACCGTCGCCCGCTCATTGAAGCTGCCGGGACTGTGGTCGGGATTCTCCCTTCGATGCAGATTGTTGACGCTGTCGTAAAAACTGGAGTGTTTAATGACGGTGTCATCGGACTGCTATGTGTAGCGATCCTCTGCCGTACAGGAGGCCAGCACGGCACTGGAGCGACCCACGCCACTCCAGCTGCCGATACCGGCGTAAAATGGCCGTCACGGGTCTGCGCATGCGCGCTGCGACAGGCGTGAATGCGTACATGTGCACTGTGGCCGGCACGAAAGTGTGCATGTGCACTGCCAGTGCGAATGCGCGCATGCGCAGTAGTTTCCTTCTCCGGGCCGGCCCCAATGCAACATGGCGTTGGGCTACAGGGGTCGGTGTGGAGCAAAAGAGGCCCCCACCAGGAGAGGCCGGCCCGCCGATCAGTAGGCCCCGATCGTGGGCCAGGCCACAGTGGAGGTCCCCCCCCGGGGTCGGACCCCCCCCACCCCCCACCCCTCCACCAGGCCGCCGCCAACAGGTAAGACCAGGGGCGGGATTCTCCTCTACCCGGTAGGGCGGGCCTTACCGGCGCTGAGGGGTGGCATGAACCACTCCAGCGTCGGGCCGACCGGAAAGTGTGGAATCCTCCGCAGCTTCAGGGGCTAGGCCGCCGCTGGCGGGGTTGGCACTGCAACTGCTGGCGCGGAAGGGCTTGGCACGGCGCCAACTGGCGCCGAAGGGCCTCTGCCGGCCGGCGTGAGTTGCCGCATGCGCGGGAGCGCCAGCATGTGCTGCCGGCATCCCAGCGCATGTGCAGGAGGTTTCTTCTCCGCACCGGCCCTGGCGGAGATTGACTGCAGCCGGCGCAGAGGGAAAGAGCGACCCCCACGGCACAGGCCCACCCGCGGAACGGTAGGCCCCAATTCTGCAGGCCGCCCGCCGAGCCAGGTCCCGCCGGTACAGACCTGGTTTGATTTACGCCGGCGGGACCGGCCGAAAACGGGCGGCCGCTCGGCCCATCGCGGGGCGGCGAATCGCCAGGGGCACCGCTGCCAGCCCCTGCCAAAGCCCTAGCGCCGGAGAATTCGGCAGCCGGCGTCGGGACGGCAGGGCGGGGTTCCCGCCGCCCCCCCCCCGCCGATTCTCCGACCCGGCGGGGGGGTCGGAGAATCCCGCCCCAGATGTGAACGGCGCCGGCGGGAATCGGGCTTTTTCGGGTGGCCACTCGGCCCATCCCGGGTGAAGAATCGTCGGGGGGACCGGCGCCGCGCTGACCGAACCGGCGCCAATGCCGCTGATTCTCCGGTCACCGGAGAATCGGTGTCGGGGTAGCGTTGTGCGAATCGCGCCCTGCGATTCTCTGAGCCGGCGTGGGCTGAGAGAATCCCGCCCCGAGAAACACGTTGTACCCCATCTCTCCTCAGGAGAACCCCTCCTCCCAGGAATATGATTGAAAGCATTACTTGTTTTCAATCGCTCCATGACTTTGCTCCCAGGAGTTGTTTGCAGAATTGCAACAGCAATGGAATTTCACACCTGGGAGACTCCAGGGCACCCCGGAGAGCTGGCAACCGAATTCAAGTCGCGCAGTCCCTGACACAGGTCAGCGGCTTTTGAAAAGAGCCCGTGAGGAAAATCTATCCAGTACGGCAGAAATTATCTTTGTTTTAGCTTTCTCTCCTCGGCTGAGTGTGTGGCAATTAATATTTGGGTGTTCCCCAGACAACATTAATTCCAGGCTGAAGTGATCTTTCAAGCTCTGTTTGTGCTGATGGGATTTGACTGATGGAATTGCATATCAATATTTTACTGCTGTTGTTGCCATTGATGATGGCCCCGCGGGATTGCAAAGAGGGAAAATGTTATCGATTGATTTCATAAGCAGAGAAGAAGCAAGCAAGATTAGAAAGCTGTAGGCGAGGTGAAAATCTTTGACCGTTTGATTAGATTACTTGTTGTTAACTGGTGCCAGGAATGGGAACAGTCAGTTCTGCGCTGCTTCCATTTCAAGCACATTAGTCTGAACACTGCGAGGTGTGAGGGGGGGGGGGAGGTGTTTAAGATGATTAAAAGATTTATTATTATAATTGCTTATTGTCACAAGTAGGCTTCAATGAAGTTACTGTGAAAAGCCCCTAGTCGCCACACTCTGGCGCCTGTTCGGGGAGGCCGGTACGGGAATTGAACCCGCGCTGCTGGCCTTGTTCTGCATTACAGGCCAGCTGTTTAGCCCGCTGTGCTAAACCAGCCCCCTATTTGGATGAGATTAAGAGAAGCTCTTTCCCCCCCCCCCCCTCTTGCGGGTGCGTGCAGGAACATCTTCACACAAAGGCAGTGGGAATGTGGAACTCTCTCCCCGCAACAAGCTGTCAATTTCGAAATGGGATTGGTAGATTTTGGTTAGAAACAGACATTAAAAGGTTACAGATGGAGTTAAAATACAGATCATGCATGACCTAAATCATTGGTGGAACATGTTCGACAGGCTGAATGGCCTCGTTCTGCCCCTCCGAATGGTGTGATTTTGATATTAATGTGCGATAGGTGGACCAGAATGAGATGGTGTGGAATAATATAAAATGGTGCCACATTGTGTGAAATGTTGAGGAGGGTGCGAGAATGGTGTGGGATACTATGGAAGTGAGTGAAATGGTGGGGTATAGTGTGGATTCATATGGCTAAGGAAAGGAAAAAACTGAAATTGCATGCAAGTTTTGGAATAGCTTGGAATTGAACAAAGTAGCATAGATGTAGCATGGAATACAGAATATCAGAGTTGAATAGTTTAGGCCTATATTCCCCAGAGTTTAGAAGAATGAGGGGAGATCTAATTGAGGTTTACAAGATGCTAAAAGGTCTGGATAAAGTAGACGTGGAGCGGATGCCTCCTCTTGTGGGGCATTCTATATCGAGAGGTCATAACCTTAGAATAAGAGATTGCAAATTTAAAACAGATTTGAGGAAAAACTACTTCTCCCAAAGGGTTGTGAATCTGTGGAATTCGCTACCCCAGAGTGCGGCGGATGCTGGGACAGTGAGTAAATTTAAGGAGGAGTTAGACAGATTTTTAATTGATAATGGGTTGAAGGGCTATGGAGAACGGGCAGGACGGTGGAGTTGGGGCCAGGATGGGATCGGCCATGATCACATTGAGGGTGTTAGGCTCGGGAGGCTAAATTGCCGACTCCCGCTCCGAGGTCATGTGTTCTAGGGAGGAGATGCTCTGGCTGATTTCGCAATCCAGCTCTTGGAATACATTGTAGGTAGCAGACGAGGAACATATCAGCCCTGATAGAATGGCGGAGCAGACTCGATAGGCCGAATGGCCTAATTCTGCTCCTCTTATGAACTTGTAATAGTGTGAAACAGGAAGTGCCTCCTGGACACCAGGGGTGTGCAGGAAGTGTGAGCAGCTCGGGCTCCGGGTTTTGGAACTGTCTCCTCTGCATCCAGGAGACAGAGTTTTGGGGATAGCTCTGGATGTGCTCACTCCGCGGTTGAAGGTGTGCAAGCAGGTAAGGAACGGGTGACTGCCAGACACTCAAGGTGCTGCTGATGTTCCTTGCGAGCATCTGACTGTCCAACCAGTGAAGACAGATGCAAGTGACGGGGCTGGAACTTTCATTGGCGCTGGGGGCAGGAGTGGGTGTTGGGCTCAATTTGAAAGTTGTGCTCCCGCAGGGCGGTACCGCCACCTACAGGACAGATTGCAATTTCCGCATGGCCGACATTGGGAAGAGAATGGGAAATCGCCGCCAACTCACAGCCTCTTAAACTCATTCAGGAACTTCTTAAGGTACCTCTCTGGAACCAAATGGGATTTCCGATTATTTTTGCAAGTGAAGCCAAACAGTCTGGAGCAGATTAATGCACAGCCGTTAGCCCCACTACTGGCAAAATAACATTCACTCTCATCTCTTTTCTTTTGGTGAAATTTGAGGCATTAACTGGTAATGGATCGAATGCTATTTCATAATATGCATATCAATAGACACTTCCATTCTCCCCGTGTCTGCGTCGGTCTCACTCCTACAACCCAAAGATGTGCAGGGTAGGTGGATTGGCCGCGCTAAATTGCCCCTTAATTGGGAAAAAATAATTGAGTACTCTAAATGTATTTTTTTTAAAGTCAATGGACATTTCACACCACATTTATTTATCCTCCGAGTTCTTTCATAAGCTATCTGTTCTCCTTGGCATGACAACCTCCACATGGCAGCCTTTGCCATCAGGAGGCACTCAATGCTCTAACTGGATGCCAAACTATCTTCCTAACCAGTCAGCCCACTTTTGCTTAAAAGTAGCATTGCAAGATGCAGTTCAAGTGCGGAAACGGGATCTGGAAATCATTCTTGTGTCCTGTTCCCTACCCTGCTTTGAGAATCCTTGATTCCACTGGGAAGTCCAAATCCATGACACCATGGCTGGCTCAGGTGTACATGGGAACAGGAGGATGATTGTGAATGTGTTTGGGGATTCTATGGTTGGAGGAACAGCAACTCACCAAGGTTCCTTCAACAGCACCTTTCAAACCTGCGACCTCTATCACTTCGAAAGACAAGGGCAGACACATGGGAACACCACCACCTTAAAGTTCCCCTCCAAGTCACACACACTGTCCTGATGTAAATCAATATCGCCGTTCCTTTACTGTCACTGGGTCAAAATCCTGGAACTCCCTCCCTCAGCATAGTGGGTGTTCCGAGAACACAAGGAGGCATAGGTCCACCATTGTCTCAATTAGGATTGGGCATTAAATGCTGGCCCAGCCAGCGACTGCTGGATCCCATGAACCAGTTTTAAAAAAAAACAAGTATTTTTGTGGTTGCAGACGTGACTCCAGCTAGCTATGTAGCCTCCCTGATCGCAGGGCCAAGGATGTCACTGAGTGGTTACAAAGCACTCTGACAGGGCAGGGGGAACAGCCAGAGACCGTGGTCCATATCGGGGCCAGTGAGCTAGGTAGAAAGAGGAAATTTGAAGATGATACAAATCTTGGAAGTATTGCGAGCTGTGAGGAGGATAGTGATAAACGTCACGAGGACATAGACAGTTTGGGAGAATGGGTGGACACATGGCAGGCGAGATTTTCAGAATGTGAAGTGATACATTTTGGTGGGAAAAACGAGGATTAACATTAAACAGTCAGGAATACAATTTCAGGGCGGCACGGCAGCACAGTGGTTAGCACTGCAGTCTCGGTCGCCGAGGTCCCAGGTTCAATCCCGGCTCCGGGTCACTGTCCGTGTAGAGATCGCACATTCTCCCCATGTCTGCATGGGTTTCGCCCCCACAACCCAAAGATGTGCAGGGTAGGTGGATTGAACACGCTAAATTGCCCCTTAATTGGAATTAAAATTTACATAGAATTTACAGTGCAGAAGGAGGCCATTCGGCCCATCGAGTCTGCACCGGCTCTTGGAAAGAGCACCCTACCCAAGGTCAACACCTCCACCCTATCCCCATAACCCAGTAACCCCACCCAACGCTAAGGACAATTTTGGACACTAAGGGCAATTTATCATGGCCAATCCACCTAACCTGCACATCTTTGGACTGTGGGGGGAAACCGGAGCACCTGGAGGAAACCCACGCACACACGGGGAGAATGTGCAGACTCCGCACAGACACTGACCCAAGCCGGAATCAAACCTGGTACCCTGGAGCTGTGAAGCAATTGTGCTATCCACAATGCTACCTTGCTGCCCAAAATGAATTGGGTATTCTAAATTTTTAAGAATTTTTTTTTTTTTAAAGGAATACAATTGCAAGGGCGGCATGTGGTACAGTGGTTAGCACTGGGACTGCGGCGCTGAGGACCCAGGTTCAATCCCGGTTCTGGGTCACTGTCCTTGTGGAGTTTGCACATTCACCCCATGTCTGCGTGGCCTTCACCCCCACAACCCAAAGATGTGCAGGGTAGGTGGATTGGCCACGCTAAATTGCCCCTTATTTGGAAAAAATGAATTGCGTACTCTAAGTTTATAAAAAAAAGGAATACAATTCCAAAGTGGGTACAGGGCCCAGGGGTCTGTGCGCACAAATCGGTGAAGTTGGCCAGGAAAGTTAAGAAAGCTGTTAATCAGACAGGTGGGATTCTGGACTATATAAATGGAAGCACTGAGTACAAGAGGAAGTTACGGTAAACCTTTATCAACACTGGTTCATCCTCAGCTGGAGTCATGTGTCCAATTGTGGCACCACTTTGGAAAGGATGTGAAGGGATTGGAGAGAGTGCGGGAATGGTTCCGGGGATTTCAATCGTGAGGATAGAATGGAGAAGCTGGGGCTGTTCTCGGAGCAGAGAGGCTAGAGAGGCGATATGATAGAGACACTCAAAATCACGCGGGGTCTGGACAGAGAGTAACTGTTCCCATTGGTGGAAGGGTCGAGGACAAGAGCGCACTGATTTAAGGCGATTGGCGGAAGAACCAGAGGTGACTTGAGGTTGTTACCCAACGAGTGATTAGGACCTGGAATAAACTGTCTGAGTGGCATGGATACTGATTCAGTTGCGACTTTCGAAAGGGGATTGAATTGTTACCTGGAAAGGGGACAAATTGCAGGGGGTGGGGGGGAGGGGAAGAGTTGGATTGGCTGAATTGCTCTTGTAGAGAACTGGCACAGACATGACGGGCCAGATGGGCATCTTGTGTGTTGTAACCACTCTGTGATTCGATGATTAGTGTTTTATAATGTGAAGTAGGGAGTAGTAGAGTATAATAGTGTGGAATAGTGAAGATTAAACACCTTCGCTGTCACCGACGTATCCTTGATATCATTTGACACGATAAAGTCACAAACCCAGAGGTCCAGGTGCCTACTGGCTCCATCAGCAAAACGATTGTTCCTCAGCCTCCGGGTGGCCGCGTGGCCTCTAATGGATAAGGCGTCTGACTTCGGGGAATCTAGTGATGATATCAGAAGATTTGAATTGCGGACAGCGATGAGGACTGTCAGAGGATACAGCAGGATTTAGATTGTTTGGAGACTTGGGCGGAGAGATGGCAGATGGAGTTTACTCCGGACAAGTGAGGTAATGCATTTTGGAAGGTCTAATGCAGGTAGGAAATATACAGTGAATGGTAGAACCCTCAAGAGTATTGAAAGTCAGAGAGATCTAGGAGTACAGGTCCACAGGTCACTGAAAGGGGCAACACAGGTGGAGAAAGTAGTCAAGAAGGCAGACGGCATGCTTGCCGTCATTGGCCGGGGCATTGAGTATAAGAATTGGCAAGTCATGTTGCAGCTGTATAGAACCTTAGTTAGGCCACACTTGGAGTATAGTGCTCAATTCTGGTCGCCACACTACCAGAAGGATGTGGAGGCTTTAGAGAGGGTGCAGAAGAGATTTACCAGAATGTTGCCTGGTATGGAGGGCATTAGCTATGAGGAGCGGTTGAATAAACTCGGTTTGTTCTCACTGGAACGACGGAGGTTGAGGGGCGACCTGATAGAGGTCTACAAAATTATGAGGGACATAGACAGAGTGGATAGTCAGAGGCTTTTCCCCAGGGTAGAGGGGTCAATTACTAGGGGGCATAGGTTTAAGGTGCGAGGGGCAAGGTTTAGAGGAGTTGTACGAGGCAAGTCTTTACACAGAGGGTAGTGGGTGCCTGGAACTCGCTACCGGAGGAGGTGGTGGAAGCAGGGACGATAGTGACATTTAAGGGGCATCTTGACAAATACATGAATAGGATAGGAATAGAGGGATACGGACCCAGGAAGTGTAGGAGATTGTAGTTTAGTCGGGCAGCATGGTCGGCACAGGCTTGGAGGGCCGAAGGGCCTATTCCTGTGCTGTACTTTTCTTTGTTCTTTGTTCTTTGTTTGTAAGCCAATGAAGTCTACATTTGCTCCGCCATATTCATCAGATGGATGATGGCTGTGTAGTCAAAGAACTTTTGTGCAGTGAACTGCCCCCTGAGTCACGACCTGTATACCTCCGCTACGAGGAGACCTTGCAAGCGCGATATGGAGATGAAAAACATCGACACTGAAAATCCAGAGACTGCTGCAAATGGCCGTGACCTCTGGAGGCTGACTGTTTGGGATGGGCATTGGAAGAGGCACACATAAACAAAATGATCAACTGGTCAGGAAGAAGGCTCAGAGGCAACAGAGGCCAGTTGCTCCTTCTCACTCCACTACCTTCCTCTATAGCAGATGGGGCAGGGACTGCCATGCCAGGTGCGGCTCCTGAGACACACCAAGTGATGCTCATAACAGAGTTGACCACCACAGTGCAATCCATCAACATCAACATTCAGTGAGTATTGATGTTGAATAGTGTAACTTGTTTTTTTTAAAGGCATTCTACATGCAGGTAAAAATAAACAAGGTGAACGTTAGTGATACCTCCATAAAGTCAAGGAATATATGCTTGAATATATATGAAATAATATATTTTCTTAAATTTAGAGTACCCAATTCATTTTTTCCAATTAAGGGGCAATTTTATCATAGAATTTACAGTGCAGAAGGAGGCCATTCGGCCCATCAAGTCTGCACCGGCTCTTGGAAAGAGCACCCTACCCAAGGTCAGCACCTCCACCCTATCCCCATAACCCAGTAACCCCACCCAACACTAAGGGCAATTTTGGACACTAAGGGCAATTTATCACGGCCAATCCACCTAACCTGCACATCTTTGGACTGTGGGAGGAAACCGGAGCACCCGGAGGAAACCCACGCAGACACGGGGGGATGTGCAGACTCCGCACAGACAGTGACCCAAGCCGGAATCGAACCTGGGACCCTGGAGCTGTGAAGCAATTGTGCTATCCACAATGCTACCGTGGCCAATCCACCTCGCCTGCACATCGTTGGGTTGTGGGGGGCGAAACCCACGCAAACACGGGGAGAATGTGCAAATTCCACACGGACAGTGACTCGGGGCCGGGATCGAACCTGGGACCTCAGCACCGTGAGGCAGCAGTGCTAACCACTGCACCACTGTGTTGCCCTGATGTGAAATAATATAGTATTATTTTAAAAGGAAACATTTGCAGGGCAATGGAAGAGGAGAAGAGGTAGCTCGACTAATCAACCAGCTCTCTCAAAGAGCTAGCACAGACACAATGTGCTGAATGGCCTGCTTTGTGCAGTGTTATTGTGTAATAATGTAGGTGCATCCCAAAGCAGCAGTTAAACTCTTTCTTTGCTGCTCTACAGCCCTGAGGCTAACTTCCCTTTTCTTCCTCGAAATGCTTCTAGCGTTTTCCAAATTATGTTTCTAATCTTTACAGATTTTTTTTTGATATCTCCCCTCTGCTTCCGGTGCAAGGGACACCTTTATTCACCTGTGAGTTTTGTCAGGTCTTTAAAAAAAAAGTATTGCAGAATCTGCCAAAGAACATTGCCCAGTCAGCCCACTCGCCACCCCAGGCTGCTGTGCCAGCTGTGACTCTGTGGGCAGCTATCTCGCCTCTGAGTCAGAACATTACGTTCAAGTCCCACTCCAGGCACTTGAATACACAATCTAAGCTGACACTTCCAGTGCAGCGTTAAGGAAGTGCTGCACTGTTCCACATGCCGTCTTTCAGATGAAACTTTAAACAGAGGGCGTGCCTGACCCAACAGGTGGACATTAAAAATCCCATGCCACTATTTTGAAGAAGGGCAGGGAGCCCGCCCTAGTGGCCTGGCCAATATTTGTCCCGCAATTAACATCACGATAAGAGATGATCTGATTAACATCACTTTGCTGTTTGTGGGATCTTGCTGTGTGCAAATTGCCCGATGCATTTCCTGCATTCAGCAGTGAGTACAATTCAAAAAAGTACGTCATTGGCAGCAAAGCGCTTTGGCACATCCTCAGCTGCTGAGAACACTCAGATTACACATTTCATTTTATTTTTAATTTTTCCAGTTAAGGGGCAATTTAGCCGATCCACCTAACCTGCACATCTTTGGGTTGTGGGGACGAGACCCACACAGACACGGGGAGAATGTGCAAACTCCACTCAGACAGTGACCCAGAGCCGGGATTGAACCCGGGTCCTCAGCGCCGTGAGGCAGCAGTGCTAACCCCTGGGCTACTGCGCCACCCGACTTACACATTTTAAACCCTGTTTTCTAATATCTGAATAATAACAGCCTTGTGCAAGTGGAGAAAATTCAGCACACTGTTCCCCCTTCACACCTCCCTGTCCTGTACAGCGCATCAAGAGTCCAATTATCCATTCACTTGAACGCCATGTACGAAATAGCTGAGAAACTACTAGCAAAGGGCAATTTCTCACAACAGACTGGCCACCATCTCACAGTTTCATTCTCCCGTGCAATCTGATCAAAGCTAATTTTGTCGCCTTTCAATAAACACCAGAAGATTGACTCTGGTATTAAATACACTTCAGCATCTCCACTGCTGAGAATTTATTCCCACATTTCCCCCCACGGGTTTAAAATAAGCAATAACAAATTTTAAAACCCAACAAATAGGTTTGAATCATTATTTTAATCTTTGCCACAGGTACAAGAATCAAGGCTTGCACTTTATTACTTTCTTATGACTTGGAAAAGAAAAGAGAGGCTGTGGTTACCTGGACCTTTTCTTTTGGGCTGCTTGGCTGATCTCCATCCATACTTTTCCACCTGTCATTCACCATATTCAGAGTCAACAGGGACTGGGCTTTAGTCCTTCAACAGCCTCCCCTCCGTCCTCATTCCAAGCTCAATGCAGCTTTGCTGCTGGAAAGGAAGGGAGAGAGGCAGAGAGAAGGAGAGCGAGAGAGAGATTGAGAGGGGAATAGGGAAAGAGATTAGGACAGAGAGACAGATGGAGCAAAAGATAGAAAGAGAGTTAGATATGAGATAGTCGAGATAGATACAGGGAGGGATAGACAGATAGATAGATAGATAGATAAGTAGACAGACAGATAGAAAGATAGATAGACAGATAGACAGACAGATAGACAGCAGAGACAGACAGATAGAAAGACAGATAGATAGACAGACAGACAGATAGACAGATAGATAGACAGAGACAGACAGATAGACAGACTGTCAGATAGACAGAGACAGATAGATAGACAGACAGACAGATAGATAGACAGACAGATAGATAGACAGACAGATAGACAGACAGAGTTTTACAAAATTGAGAGTGAGCAGCTGACTTGAACTCTGCCTTATTGTTCAGAGTAAATGCCGAGTTGAAGAGGTTTTCTTTCCTGTGAGAGCATTTTCTCGAGGTTAGGAAGCAATTTAAAATTCCCACTTTACTGCCTTTCAAAGCAGTTTGAGCTGTTGGAAGATTTCGGAGTCCTGTTCTCAATCTCACAGCGCGCTGCACAAGACATAACCCTTGTCCGCCCCTCAGCAGCTCAGCAGGTAGTAAACCAGGCTGTGTGTGGAGGGAGGGGGGGGGGGGAGCTGAGACCCAGTGTGATCGGCAGAGATTCCTGTAGAGAAACATAACCTCCTGTTGGGAGGGACGGACAGACAGCAGGAGGGAGGATCGGAAAGCAGGCATCGATCGTTTCAGCTCCTGTCACACGCCCCTTTTTGCTTCATGTCTGCAGGCATCAAACCGCTGCTCTCGGCCATTCCCATCACCAAAGCTCAACGGTCCAGTTCGAAACAGGCCATTATCGCATAATGTAAGAGGAGGGAGAAGCTGATCAAATACCAGGCAGGCAAGCTCTCTATTTGTGTCTAATGGAAACAGACAGTGAGCTGCCCTGTGCAGTAGGGCTGTGCTTTATTTCCTAGTTACCATGCTGCCGGTTGGGAATATTTAACCAGGGTAAATTCCTCAAGGTTTCAAATCCTGCCTTGACAGAAACAATGCGGCGCTGTGACAGAGACAGGACACAATGCATCTTGTTCACACACACCACTCAGCAAAGATATATTTTGTGCATAGATCTGAGCAATGGTGGTGCCGGGATAATAAATGAATCGAGTTGTTCGATCGCTCCTAGGCTAGAATCATGAGTCAATCTTGGGATCATAGAATCCCTACAGTGCAGAAGGAGGCCATTCGGCCCATCAAGCCCGCCCCAGCCCTCTGAAAGAGCACCCCCTCACTATCCCCATAACCTCACCAAGGGCCAATTTAGCACGGCCAATCCCATCTAACCTGCACATCTTTGGACTGTGGGTGGAAACCGGAGCACCCGGAGGAAACCCACGCACACACGGGGAGAAAGTGCAGACTCCGCACAGACAGTCACCCCAGGCCGGAATCGAACCCGGGTCTCTGGTGCTGTGAGGCAACAGTGCTAACCATTGTGCCAGGGCTGTGAGCGCTTTTGGCAAGGCCAGCATTTGTTGCTCACCCAGCGATGCCCAGAGACTGTCTTTGGGGCTGTTTCTGTAACAGGTTTGATACCTCAGAATGGCTTAAGAGGAGCAGTTAAGACCAGTCACATTGCTGTGGATCTGACATTGTTGTGAGTTCTTTCCTATACTCTTTTCTCTGCCCTTTCTGTGGCTCTGTTCCAATTATGGCAATCAGTGAATTTGCCCTTCTTTCTATGTTATCTATGTCCTAATGCTTAGAGTCGCCAGGTATCAAATGATACCACCACAAGTTTCAACCGGCTATCGATCAAAGAGCCAAACACCAGTTAGTTAGTTCAAGATCAAGGGTACTTTATTTACACACAATTAGTCATGCAACATAAACACTACTAGTTAACTACACCTATCGACTAAGACAACCTGTACTTAACTTCGGGCACCCGGCTTAGGTCAGAGAAACAGTGGCCGCTGTTCGATTCTGGATCTATCGGGTTCGAAGGAGTAACTGATGCTCAGCTGGGCTCATCCATCTGGTAGCGAGCGTTGAACTTGGACTTGCTTCTGGTGTTGCTGCAATTGGCAATGGCCGTGACCGGGGTACCAGGACCAAGAGAGGACGGACATGTGGCAGGCTCTTCTTATACTTGGGGGCTTTCGCGCTCTTTTGGGCAGTCCTTCGATTTGGGCCTTGCTAATTGGGTGATCCCTGATCACTCTGTTCGATTCCTAGCCAATAAGTGGGCAGGGATCTGGATGGCTGGGCGTGTCCCAAGTGGTCACTGACCCTGTTTGTGTTTCCCTTGAACAGGGAGCGGTGCCGAAATGTCTGGGACTGTCCCGGTTGCTTGAGCATCAGTCCTTTGTTTTGGTGAAGATGGGCCATCAAATGTTAATCGGTCCCATTACAATGCTAATTGGACGGAGTTTCGCTACCGTCTGGACTTCTTGCTGACAAATATGCATTTCAGGCTCTGAGCCTGCCCGAGTCTTGGCTTGTCCATTTTACCCGCCAGGCTTTGCAAGTTTCTCTGTACCTAGTTGGAAGTGGCCATCCCAGATGGCTACAATATCATGGGTAAGCCAGACCGACTAGGAACAGCCGATTTCCTTCCCTAAAGGACATTAGTGAACTTGTTGGGTATCTGTTAGTTTCATGGTCATTTTTAGCGCTCCCCTTTTTATTTATTTCCAGTCTGATTTGGTGTGTTTTAGAAATTTTGATGGAAATGTGCCCCATCTCCAATTTGCATTTATACAGGACCTTTGGATTTATACAGGACCTTTGACCTAGCATGCTTGGCCAGAACCTTAACCGGAATGGGCGCGTCAATACTGTGGCTATAAGAATGGAGGCTGGAAACTCACCTCCCGACTCCCCAAAGCCTATCCACCATCCCCAAAGCAAATATAGGAGTGTGATGGAATATTCTCCACATTTCTGGATGAGCGCAGCTCCAGCAACATTCAAAAGGTTGAACAACATCCAGGACAAAACGGGCCACTTGACCGGCACCCCATCTGCCACCTTAAACATTCACTCCCACCACCGCCAACCCACGGTGGTAGCCAGGTGTACCATCCAAAAAAAGATGCACTGTAGCAAGTCACCAAGGCTCCTTCAACAGCACCGTCCAACCCACAAGCTCTGCCATGTAGAAGGGCAAGGGCAGCAGACCCATGGGAACGTCACCACCTACACAACCCCCTCCAAGCCACAAGCCATCCTGACGTGGAAATAGATCACCGTTCCTTCAATGTCGCTGGGTCAAAATCCCAGAACGCCCTCCCTAACAGCACTGGGGATGTACCTCCACCACGTGGACTACGGCGGTTCAAGAAGGTAGCTAACCATCATCTTCCCAAGGTCATTTAGGGATGGGCACTAAATACCAGCCTTACCAGCAACGCCCACTTTCTATGAATAAATAATAACAAAAGAACATCCCAAGGCACTTCATATGAGAGTTGTCAAGTCAAATTTAACACTGAGGCACAAAAGGAGAGGTTAGGACAGGCGGGCAAAAGCTTGCTCAAAGATGTAGCTTAAGTAAGGAGTAGTTTAAAAGAGGAGAGAGAGAGGGCGACATGCGGCACAGTGGTTAGCACTGGGACTGCGGCGCTGAGGACCCGGGTTCGAATCCCGGCCCTGGGTCACTATCCGTGTGGAGTTTGCACATTCTCCCCGTATCTGCGTGGGTCTCACCCCCACAACCTAAAGATGCGCAGTTTCGGTGCATTGGCCCTTAATTGGAAAAAAATAAAAATAATTGGGTACTCTAAAATTTAAAAAAAAGAGGAGAGAGAGGGAGAGACGGGGAGATTTGTGGAGGGAATTTCCTCTAGGCCCCAGGCAGCAGAAGACAAGGTCACCAATGTTGGAGCAATAGAAATCAGGGATGTGCTGGAGGCCAGAATCAGAGATCTCAGAGGGTTATTGGGCGGAAGGATGTTGCAGAGAAAGGGTGGGGAGAGAGCAAGGAGGGATCTGAAGCAAGGATGAGAATTTTAAAATCAAAGTGCCCCCAGCTCCGGCCCCTGTTGGGAGGAAATAAAAATAATTGGGCAGCGATCAATCCCCAGGGAATCTTCCCAACTGCTGGCCTCAAACCAGCCCCTGGGTCACGTCTGCCCAGAACCATACATCCAAAGCACTCGAGAGTGAATGTGGATTTCTGGACCAGCTTACAGGATGAACCAAGTTAACTTTGAAATAAACGATCCACTGATGGAATTATGCATTTGGCTCATTGGTCCATCCAGGTATTATTGCCTCCCCATGCGTGCTCATGTCTTAGACAATTAGATAAAAACAATATTGTAGAAATAGGCCATTCAGCCCAACCAGCTAATACGAGGGCGTATAGTCCACTTGTGCGTCGCAGTGGTTAGCACTGCTGCCTCATGGCGCCGAGGTCCCAGGTTCGATCCTGGCCCTTGGTCACTGTCCGTGTGGAGTTTGCACGTTCTTCCCGTGCCTGCGTGGGTCTCACCCCCACAACCCAAAGATGTGCAGGGTAGGTGGATTGACCACGCTAAATTGCCATTTAATTGGATGAAATTATTGCCTTTTCCTAACCCTCTTCATCTCAAGTTATCTCAAGTTATCGGTATATCTTCCCTTTCCTTCCTCCCTTGAGTGCTGATCTAGCCTCCTTCCAAATGCATCTGGACTATTACGTTATTTATGTGCAAGGACTGTGAGTGAGTATTCAGAGGGTTCAGTGTAGCGTACGTTCTTTGAAAACATTCAGACTGCTTTCAGAACCCTGGCTGCATTCTCCCGGGATATATTTACAGATTTAATTCTGAGGATAGGAAAGTATTGACTAATGTCAAAATTATACGCATAAATATAGAGATGAAAGTCAAATGTTCAGTTTGCTGTCAGATTTATTATACCTGGAGGGCTTCTGGTCTGTGGAGCATTGGAATCTGTCTAAAATCTGAAAATGGAAAGCCAGCAATTCTTCTCACTGGAGGAAGAATCAGTAAATATGTTTTAAGGCGCGATGTCTCAGCTGTTGCTTTATTAGTCATGCTGCTCCAGTATGTACAATGGTAGAATATATTTAAATATATCCTGCTGCCTTCTGTCTCTGCACTGCCTCCGTCTCCCCCTTGTTTAAAACTTACTTTAACCAGCCTTTTGTTCATCCATCCTAAAATCTCGTATTTTGGCCCTGATTTATGTTTCTCTGAAGAGCCTTTGTGTGCTTTCTACGCTCAAGCCACTGCACGAGGAAAGGGGAACCGAGAAATACAGGAGAATTGAGAGAAGTGGTAATTAGATTCGAATGAGGCACAAGTGGACTATACGCCCTCTTATTAGCTGGTTGGGCTGAATGGCCTATTTCTACAATATTGTTTTTATCTAATTGTCTAAGACATGAGCACGCATGGGGTGGCAGGGCGTCGCAGTGGTTAGCACTGCTGCCTCATGGCGCCGAGGTCCCAGGTTCGATCCTGGCCCTTGGTCACTGTCCGTGTGGAGTTTGCACGTTCTTCCCGTGCCTGCGTGGGGCTCACCCCCACAACCCAAAGATGTGCAGGGTAGGTGGATTGACCACGCTAAATTGCCATTTAATTGGATGAAATTATTGGGTGCTCTAAATTTATAAAAATGAAAAATAAATAAAAGAATTTGTTACCTCCATCGTCAAGGCAAATGGAGTTTTGATGTAATGTCACCTGACGAGCAGCACTCCCTGTGCACTGCACTGGGAGTCTCAGTGTGGATTACAGGCTCAAATCAACAAGGTGGAGATTGAAGCGGCAACTTCTGCCTTAGAGGTGGGAGTCACATCAGGCCCACTGTATACAGCACTGGATCGTCAGACTGGGGCAATGCCACAAAATTATTCAATAACACTCACATCTGATGCGACCTGTTGTTAACCTTCATTTCTGTGATTGCCTTTTTGATCAATTAACCCTATCAATTGAGTATATTACACTAACATGCGGATGCGGGTCAAGTTGTATCCATTGGAGGCTAAATACAATTTGAATCAATGAATTTTGTTATAAATCTTGACCCCGGCCAATTTAAACGTTACTCGAAACAAGAACGATGTTCAATACAATCGGCACATAAAATATTTACTGAACATCTGCCACCACTCAACATTGTACCTGGCTCCTAATTAGCTGTGTCCTTGGGTTGTGTTAGTATCTGGGAAAGATGAATGTGTTGCATCACACTGTTCAGTGAGAGGATCACACCCGTGCTGATGCTGCTTTAAGGGCCAGGAGCTGTTGGTGTGAGACTCTGTTATATGGAGATGTTTCACCTCTCTCTGTGGGAGAAAATCATTCACCTCTCTCTGTGGGAGAAAATCATTCAAGCTGTTTGAATGTTTCATTTCTGAAATAAAAGTGTTCCACTGGGAGATGAAGAACTTGAACACAGCACAGGGACAACTGTTAATTAGGCATCTACCTCCCCAGAATTCTTGTCACACCTCGAACACCCCAAACACCCTGAATATCACAACACTGAAGGATAGGCAAGGGAATCTATGTGTGGAGCCAGAGGAAATGGGCGAGGTATTAAATTGATACTTTGCATCAGTATTCACCAAAGAGAAGGAATTGGTAGATGTTGAGTCTGGAGAAGGGTGTGTAGATAGCCTGGGTCACATTGAGATCCAAAAAGACGAGGTGTTGGGCGTCTTGAAAAATATTAAGGTAGATAAATCCCCAGGGCCTGATGGGATCTACCCCAGAATACTGAAGGAGGCTAGAGAGGAAATTGCTGAGGCCTTGACAGAAATCTTTGGATCCTCACTGTCTTCAGGTGATGTGCCGGAGGACTGGAGATTAGCCAATGTTGTTCCTTTGTTTAAGAGGGGTAGCAAGGATAGTCCAGGGAACTACAGGCCGGTGAGCCTTACATCAGTGGTAGGGAAATTACTGGAGAGAATTCTTTGAGACAGGATCTACTCCCATTTGGAAGCAAATGGATGTATTAGTGAGAGGCAGCATGGTTTTGTGAAGGGGAGGTCGTGTCTCACTAACTTGATAGAGTTTTTCGAAGAGGTCACAAAGATGATTGATGCAGGTAGGGCAGTGGATGTTGTCTATATGGGCTTCAGTAAGGCCTTTGATAAGGTCCCTCATGATAGACTGGTACAAAAGGTGAAGTCACACGGGATCAGGGGTGAGCTGGCAAGGTGGATACAGAACTGGCTAGGTCATAGAAGGCAGAGAGTAGCAATGGAAGGGTACTTTTCTAATTGGAGGGCTGTGACTAGTGGTGTTCCGCAGGGATCAGTGCTGGGACCTTTCCTGTTCGTAGTATATATAAATGATTTGGAGGAAAATGTAACTGGTCTGATTAGTAAGTTTGCAGATGACACAAAGGTTGGTGGAATTGCGGATAGCGATGAGGACTGTCAGAGGATACAGCAGGATTTCGATCATTTGGAGACTTGGGCAGAGAGATGGCAGATGGAGTTTAATCCAGACAAATGTGAGGTAATGCATTTTGGAAGGTCTAATGCAGATAGGGAATATACAGTGAATGGTAGAACCCTCAAGAGTATTGAAAGTCAGAGAGATCTAGGAGTACAGGTCCACAGGTCACTGAAAGGGGCGACACAGGTGGAGAAGGATAGTCAAGAAGGCATACGGCATGCTTGCCTTCATTGGCCGGGGCCAATGAAGGCAAGCATGCCGTAACGCTACGCCCTTCCAAAATTCCTCCAGCGCTGGGCATGCCCAGAACATATGGGTGTGATTTGCTGGGCTCCCTGAGACCATAAGACATAGGAGTGGAAGTAAGGCCATTCGGCCCATCGAGTCCACTCCACCATTCAATCATGGCTGATTTCAACTCCATTTACCCGCTCTCTCTCCATAGCCCTTAATTCCTCGAAATCAAGAATTTATCAACTTCTATCTTAAAGACACTCAACATCCCGGCCTCCACTGCCCTCTGTGGCAATGAATTCCACAGACCCACCACTCTCTGGCTGAAGACATTTCTCCTCATCTCTGTTCTAAAGTGACTCCCTTTTATTCTAAGGCTGTGCCCCCGGGTCCTAGTTTCCCCTGTTAATGGAAACAACTTCCCTACATCCACCCTATCTAAGCCATTCACTATCTTGTAAGTTTCTATTAGATCTCCCCTCAACCTCCTAAACTCCAATGAATATAATCCCAGGATCCTCAGACGTTCATCGTATGTTAGGCCTACCATTCCTGGGATCATCCGTGTGAATCTCCGCTGGACCTGCTCCAGTGCCAGTATGTCCTTCCTGAGGTGTGGGGCCCAAAATTGCTCACAGTATTCTAAATGGGAGATGAATGACAACATTGCATTTGCTTTCTTAATTACGGACTCAACCTGCAAGTTTACCTTTAGAGAATCCTGGACTAGGACTCCCAAGTCCCTTTGCACTTCAGCATTATGAATTTTGTCACCGTTTAGAAAATAGTCCATGCCTCTATTCTTTTTTCCAAAGTGCAAGACCTCGCACTTGCCCACGTTGAATTTCATCAGCCATTTCTTGGGCCACTCTCCTAAACTGTCTAAATCTTTCTGCAGCCTCCCCACCTCCTCCATACTACCTGCCCCTCCACCTATCTTTGTATCATCGGCAAACTTAGCCAGAATGCCCCCAGTCCCGTCATCTAGATCGTCAATATATAAAGAGAACAGCTGTGGCCCCAACACTGAACCCTGCGGGACACCACTCGTCACCGGTTGCCATTCTAAAAAATAACCTTTTATCCCAACTCTCTGCCTTCTGCCTGACAGCCAATCGTCAATCCATGTTAGTACCTAACACACCTGTCCTCACCCCAAAAAAAACGGCTCATCCTTGTCCCGGTCATGTGTGCCCTGTGCGGCACCTTAAACTATATGAGGCTGAGCCTCGCGCACGAAGAGGAAGAGTTCACCCTCCCAAGGGCATCTGCCCACGTCCCCTCCTTGATCTCCCCCAACTCCTCCTCCCACTTACCTTTCAGCTCCTCCACCGAGGCCTCCTCCTCCTCCTGCATCACCTGGTATGTTGCCGAGATCTTCCCCTCTCCAACCCACACCTCCGAGAGCACCCTGTGACGATAGTGACATTTAAGGGGCATCTTGACAAATACATGAATAGGATGGGAATAGAGGGCTACGGACCCAGGAAGTGTGGAAGATTGTAGTTTAGACGGGCAGCATGGTCAGCACGGGCTTGGAGGGCCGAAGGGCCTGTTCCTGTGCTGTACTTTTCTTTGTTCTTTGTTCTTGAACACGTCACCTGGATACTCACCCTCCTTTGCTACCCTGTCCGATAATCATTGCTCAACCAACATCACAAACAAATCCAGAAGGCGGGATTGTCCGTTAGCCGACGCCGAAATCGGGGCATGCAATTGGGCAGAGAATAGCTCCTAACACCGAAATCGTGACAGGCACCGGTTTTACGCTGAAATGCGGTGCTCCGCCTCCTCGAAAACGTCGTCAATGCGACGTACGCAGCGCGTAGTTTAAACACCGTTTGCATATCGTTCGTGGGCCCACCCGCGATTCTCCGCCTGCGATGGGCTGGGTTCCCGACGCCGCGGCCCACGTGTGTTCTCACAAATCGTGAGCCTGGCGTGGTGGTTGCTGAGAGAGAGAGGGGGCGTACCGACTGTGTCCAGCACCGCCATACTTGGCCGACAGCCGTGCCGTTGGCTGGGGGGGGGGGGGGGGGGAGTAGTGGGAGGTGGCCAGGAGGTGGGCTGTGGGGTCGCGGTGGACAAGTCCGCAACACCATTACCACAGCCGGTAAGGCAGCTATCCAGCTGCGCATGCCGCTGACGGTCCGCTTTACACCTGGTGCCGTGGGTCATACAGGTGTGTCCCCCCCCACCTCGGGCACCTCCATGAGGGCCCTCTGGCCCCAGCCAACCCATCACCTGTATGGACTCTCCAGCACAACCTGTCCCTTCTTTCCGGCGCGGTCGGTGTGTGTGTGTGGGGGGGGTGTATAGTGTGAGCGCGGCTGCAGCTTATCAGCCCTGCGAGTGTCCATTACGGACCCGGCGAGTCCCGCACACGTTTTTCATGGGATTCGATGGCGTTCCACCTGCCCCTGGTGCTAGCCCCTCACCGGCCGCGGAATCGGTGCAGGTGCGGTGCCAATTTTCCTGCCGTAGAAGTCCACGGATTCCCCGTTGGCATCAACACTTCGCCGCAGAAATGGAGAATGCCGCCCAGCTTACCTGTTCATTATTTCATTACTGTTTGTGGAGTCTTGCTGTGCACAAATTGGCTGCCACGGTCCTTACATCACTTCAAAAAGTACATCAATCCTTTGAGGTTGGGGGAGGTGCTGTTATAAATGAACGGCGTTCCTCTTCTGTAGCTATCTCTGTTCAATGCAGTCTTAAAAGAAAGACCCGCCAATAAATTAATCAGATTGTTTGACACATTCCAAAGGCAACAGCTTCTCCCCGAAGTACAAACAGTTGAGGAATTTTGTACGGAGCATACAACTGCTTCAGGGGTTTTTTGGGAGATTAATCGGGATCCGGTCTAATTCTTAATTCTCGATTATAGTTCAATTAAATGCCAGATGTGCGATTGGGCCTGGGAGCTTCTTCGTCCAATAATCAGCTAAACCCATCTCAGTTTGCACTCTGATGGACCTGCGGTGACGCTGTCGCCTCCCTCCTGTCCTGTCAGGCAGCCCAGCTCTGCTGAGTGTAAAACCCAGGGAGGGCATTGAGATATTTCCTCCGGCAGTAACTCCCCCCGGACAGTTCAGTTTTATTCTCATTGCACTGCTGCTAAGTGACGTTAGTGCTGTGCTTTGTGTCACTAATGCCGGACAGCAGGCTTCAGCTTTCAGTTTGGACCTCACCCATTAGCAGTGAGCAGATTTTATTAAGGCACCTCCTGTGGGACAGGGGAGGACTGTAATTGTTTTGTTGTCATGGCCACAATCTGATGTTGCTGTCAGACGGTTAATGAGGGAACTTTCCGGAAGGTGACCTCAGAAACAGAAAGTTCAGAGACAGGCTCCCCAGTGACCAGACCCTGGGCTGGATGCTCCGATTTTGCGGATAGCGCCGACCCCTCGCCAATACTGGGTTGTGGTTGTTCTGTACAACATGGCACCGGCCGTGGGCGGACCCGACCTGCCAAATACTGCCCCCAGGACAAGTGAGGAAAAGAAGGCTTGAAGACCAGGATCTCAAACCCAAGGCCATGGTTTACTGGGCCGCGGTAATCCCTACACTCAATATGTTTGAGAGACTTGGCCAATCTACAGTCACCTCAAAGCACAAGAGAAGAATGGTGCCTTAGCAACAACCCCCAAATCTGAGAGCGAGAAATGTGGCACAACAGCGGGAACCAAGTCAACTTGCCGAACATAGAGGAGCGAATCACGGGAAACCAGCTCTGCTGGGCGGGACATGCCGTTTGTATACATGCACTGACCCTCCAAAGGTGTACCCTACCTCTATCCCTGTGACACCACCTAACCTGCACATCTTTAGCCTGTGGGAGGAAACCGGAGCACCCGGAGGAAACCCACGCACACATGGGGAGAATGTGCAGACTCCGCACAGACAGCCACCCGAGGTCGGAATCGAACCAGCGACCTTGGTGCTGTGAGGCACCTGTGCTAACCACTGTGCCACCCTGCCGCCCTAAATTCCTTTGCAACGTGAGTTGTTTGCACTGGTCTGTCATGATCGAATTGGAGGGTGTAGCAGGTCCGAGGGGCTGAACAGCCTCCTCCTATTCTTGTTTCAATCATTGACAGAAATGCTCTGTCTCTCCACTTATATACAGACAGATGAGCTAATGAATAGTTTATAGTTAAAAATGAATGATTTTCAGAGAAACATAAAAAGGGTTTTAAGGCTGTTTAATGCAACTGAAATTGTGGGTCCATTAGGTAAAGAAGGTTCTGTCCCAGAGAACTGTAGGGAATTGTAAAACAGTACTTGCCGTGCATCAGTGAAGGTCATGAGCAGGTATCGCACTGCCAAAGCCTCCTGGTCTTGCACACATCCTTGCCTCTCGTTTACTCCCTTCTCCCCACATTTCCTAACGCACCTTCTCCCTCTATGTGTGAGCATGTGCAAAGTGTAGATTAAATGTGAATGCCAGACGTGGTCAAGATCCTTTACTGGGTGGGGTTGGAGCAGAGTAAATGGAGTTATTCACTGGGTTTGGGCTGCTTGGACACGGACACCTCAATTAGGGAATATTCTCTAGCCAGAGCTCATATTCACTTCAGGGAAGATGATGGTGCAGGGGCAATGTCATTGAACTAGGAAGTAAGTAAAGTCACTGTCACGTTCTGTCGACTGGCCGAAGTGAATGATAATGTACAGATCATGTAGTTTAAAATAATTTATTAGAGAACAAACTGCGTGGTAAGATAACTAGGATAAATTAACTAACAAACAACTAACACTAACCAACTCTCGTGGAGCTACTGCAAATACGTCTAACTCCCAGCACGGCCAACTCCCAACTCCCAGATCACATGATGACGAGATGGGTTTGCAATGCCACCTACTGGTCGGAGATCGTGCATGACATTATGTACAAACTTACATTATGCATATCATCACAGTCACCATAGTCCCAGATGACTATAGGCTGCTTTCCCCTTTCAGAGGGGGAGCTGACTGGTGGTGATTTAACCTGAGGGTCACCACACCTCAGGCGAGGGGCAAGGTTGAGAAGGCGGGGCCATCATGAATAACTTCAGCCGGTACGGGGATTGAACCCACACTGCTGGCCGCGCTCCACACCATGAACTAGCCGACTGAGCTAAACCGGCCCCCTCTGGGCTAGTAAACTTGAGGCTAATGCTCTGGGGGCATGGGTTCAAACCTAAATTAAATTAATAAAATCCGGAATTGAAATCTATTCTCAGTATTGGTGAAAACTGCCGTTGTTTATAATAAACATCCGTCTATTTCACTGATGCCCTTGAGGAAAGGAGGTATGTCAATCTTGTCTGGTCTACATGTGACTCCAAACCCACACAATGGGCAGGATTTTAGTGCCAGCCTCGAGACCGGAAATTCCCGCCTCAGTTCAACGGACCTTTAAATGATCCGCCAAATTCTCCGTTTGGCCCGGGATGATTTCCGTGGTGGACGGGAGCAGAAGACTCACCCCAATGTGATTGAATCTAAGCTGCCCTCTGAAAGAATAAATAACATACGTACAATTTCACAAAGTCTTCGAATTCAGAACATTTCACTTCACGATCTCCTCATGATCTCCCTTCGCCGTGCTGAGATTGGGGCGATGGAGTGATGGACCTCAGGCCATGAGGGTGCCCATGTGGAGTTTCTACTGGGGAGCACAGGATAGGCCGGAGCAGATCGGGTGCCAGTCATTCAGGGGTCAAAGACGAAAGGTCAAAGCTACGAGAGTTGGAGGAGGGCAGGAGAATCTCCATTTATGTTTACAGATTCATTCTCTGGGTTTGACGGTCAAGGTAGAAATTGTTGAGGTGAGGTTTGAGAGGACAGTTGAAGGAACAAGGGTGGACAAACGCTTAAAAATAATTAACTGACTTTGTGGGTGAACAGCAACACGGTCGAGCAAGGCTGAATGGTTTGTGTTGCTATCCTGTTTATTGTCAGTGAATCTCTCTGCTCTCTGTGAAAACCAACAACAACTGGCATTTATCCAATTGCCTCGCGGTGTAATAGAGGCCCAGGTTTACAAGCAGTTACGAAGAATTCACACAGTCCCACGCCACACTTTGGCTTGAAGGTCTTGACTGAATCAATCCATCGCCTCTCGTGCCTTGCCAGCCTGGAAATGAGGTGTTCCCAGAGCAGAACTGCTCCATTATCACAGCATCACACAGAGGTGGCCATTCGGCCCATTGTAACCCTTGCTGTTTTTAAAAAACTATATTTTATTAAGGTTTTCAGAAAATATCAATAACAAAATGAAAAAGGAACCCAACAGGGTTAAGTACAAAACATAGTCCAAACAAGCAACCCCCCCCTACCCCCCTACCCCCGTACATAAATAATAAATTAATGTTAACACCCCGACTTAGCACAACAAATATATACACCCACTCAGACCCACCAGTGTTAATAACAAAAACAAAAATAAAGTAAACCCCCCCCCCCCCCCCCGCCCCCGAGTTGCTGCTGCCATTGACCAATGTCTATCGTTCTGCCAGGAAGTCTAGGAACGGTTGCCACCGCCTAAAGAACCCTTGTACCGACCCACTCAAGGCGAATTTCACCCTCTCCAACTTAATAAACCCCGCCATATCGTTGATCCAGGATTCCACGCTTGGGGGCCTCGCATCCTTCCACTGAAGGAGAATCCTTCGCCGGGCTACCAGGGACGCAAAGGCCTGAATACCGGCCTCTTTCGCCTCCTGCACTCCCGGCACCCCTGCAACCCCAAATATTGCGAGCCCCCAGCCCGGTTTGACCCTGGATCCTACCACCCTCGACACCGTCCTGTCTACGCCCTTCCAAAACTCCTCCAGCGCTGGGCATGCCCAGAACATATGGGTGTGATTTGGTGGGCTCCCTGAGCACCTAACACACCTGTCCTCACCCCCAAAGAATCGGCTTATCCTTGTCCCGGTCATGTGTGCCCTGTGCAGCACCTTAAACTGTATGAGGCTGAGCCTCGTGCATGAAGAGGAAGAGTTCACCCTCCCTAGGGCATCTGCCCACGTCCCCTCTTCGATCTCCTCTCCCAACTCCTCCTCCCATTTACCTTTCACCGCCACCACCGAGGCCTCCTCCTCCTCCTGCATCACCTGGTAGGTTTCCGAGTTCTTCCCCACTCCCACCCACCCCCCCGAGAGCACCCTGTCCTGTACTGTGCGTGGCAGCAGCCGCGGGAATTCCACCACCTAGCAAACGCCCTTACCTGTAAATGCCTAAAGGTGTTCCCCGGGGGGAGCCCGTACTTCTCCTCCAGCTCACCCAGGCTCGCGAACTTCCCGTCCACAAACAGGTCCCTCAACCTTCTTATCCCTGCCCTGTGCCACCCCGAAAACCCTCCATCTGTTCTCCCTGGGGTGAACCAGGGGTTCCCCCATATTGGGGTCCACACCGAGGCCCCAACTTCCCCCCTGTGCCGCCTCCACTGTCCCCAGATTTTGAGGGCAGCCGCCACCACCTAGCTCGTGGTATACCTCCTTGGAGGGAGCGGCAGCGGCGCCGTTGCCCGCGCCCCCAGACTCGTACCCTCACAAGACACCGTCTCCAGCCTCTTCCATGCAGCCCCCTCCATCACCCTCTTGCGCACCATCATCGGATTGGCGGCCCAGTAGTACCCACAGAGGTTGGGCAGCGCCAGTCCCTCCCCCTATCTCTCCTCCGCTCCAGGAACACCCTTCTCACCCTCGGAGTCCCTCGCGCCCACACAAACCCCATTATACTCCTGTTAACCTGCCTAAAAAAAGCCTTCGGGATAAACACGGGCAGGCACTGGAACAGGAACAAAAACCTTGGGAGCACCGTCATTTTGATTGACTGCACCCTACCCGCCAAGGACAGCGGCAGCGCCTCCCACCTCTTGAACTCCTCCTCCATTTGCTCCACCAGCCTTGTGAAATTAAGCCTATGCAGGGCCCCCCAGCTCCTGGCCACCTGGACCCCCAAATACCTGAAGCTCCTCTCCACCCTTTTTAGTGGGAGCTCGCCAATCCCCCTCTCCTGGTCCCCTGGGTGAACCACGAACAACTCGCTCTTCCCCATGTTGAACTTGTACCCCGAGAAATCCCCGAATTCCCTGAGGATCCTCATTACCTCCGGCATTCCTCCCACCGGGTCCGCCACATATAGCAGCAAGTCGTCCGCATAGAGCGACACCCTATGCTCCTCCCCACCCCGCACCAACCCCCTCCAGTTCCTCGACTCCATCAGTCCCATAGCCAGGGGTTCAATCGCCAGGGGTTCAATCGCCAGTGCAAAGACCAGGGGGGACAGGGGACACCCCTGCCTCGTCCCTCGGTGCAACCGAAAGTACTCAGACCTCCTCCTGTTCGTGGCCACACTCGCCATCGGGACCTGATACAACAGCCTAACCCACCCTCGCCGGCATCATGATAGCGTTCAGAAGCCTCCGCACATTCGCGTTCAACTGCCTCCCCTTCACGAATCCCGTCTGTTCTTCGTGGATCCTCAATCCTCGTGGCTAAGACCTTCGCCAGCACCTTGGCATCTACGTTTAGCAACAAAATCAGCCTGTAAGACCCACATTGCAGGGGATCCTTGTCCCGCTTCAGGATCAAGGAGATCAGTGCCCGGGGCATCGTCGGGGGCAAAGCCCCCCCCTCCCTTGCTTCATTGAAGGTCCTAACTAGCAACGGGCCCAACAGGTCCATATATTTTTGATAGAATTCGACCGGGAAACCGTCCGGCCCCGGTGCCTTCCCCGCCCGCATGCTCCCTATCCCTTTGGCCAGCTCCTCCAGCCCAATCGGGGTCCCCAATCCCGCCACCAGTCCCTCCTCCACCTTCGGGAACCTCAATTGGTCCAGAAAGCGGCCCTTCCCTCCCTCCTCCAGTGGGGGCTCGGACCGATACAATTCCTCATAAAAGTCCCTGAAGACCCCATTGATGCCAACCCCACTCCGCACCACACTCCCTCCCCTATCCTTAGCTCCCCCGATCTCCCTAGCTGCGTCCCGCTTCCGAAGCTGATGTGCCAGCATCCGGCTTGCCTTTTCCCCATACTCATAAATCGCCCCCTGGGCCTTCCTCCACTGCACCTCCGTCTTCCTGGTGGTCACCAGGTCGAATTCGGCCTGGAGGCTACGCCTCTTCCTCAACAGTCCTTCCTCAGGCACCTCCGCATACCTCCTGTCTACCCTCACCATCTCCCCCACCAGCCTCTCCCACTGCTCCCTCCTCTCCTTGTGGGCCCTAATGAAGATCAGCTCTCCCCTCACCACCGCCTTCAGCGCTCCCATACCATCCCCTCAGACCTCCCTGTTATCGTTGGCCTCTCTGTGCTTCCTCGGACCCGCTCACTCACCTCCTCGTCCGCCAACAGCCCCACCTCCAGGCGCCACAACGGGCGCTGGTCCCTCTCCTCCCCCATCTCCAAGTCCACCCAATGCGGGGCGTGGTCTGAAATGGCTATCGCCGAGTACTCGGTATCCTCTACTTTCGCTATCAGCGCCCTGCTCATAATAAAAAAGTCGATCCGGGAGTAGGCCTTATGGACATGTGAGAAGAATGAAAATTCCCTAGCCCCCAGCCTTGCAAATCTCCAAGGGTCCACCACTCCCATCTGGTCCATAAACCCCCTCAGCACCTTAGCCGCTGCCGGCTTCCTACTCGTCCTAGACCAGTGCCGGATCCAACACCGTGTTAAAGTCCCCCCACCCCATTAACAGGCCCCCCCCACTTCCAAGTCTGGGGTCCGACCCAACATGCGCCGCATAAAACCCAGGTGGGTCTCCTGGAGCATGACACATCCGCCTTGAGCCCCTCCAGGTGCGCGAACACACGGGCCCACTTAACCGGCCCGTTCAGTCCCCTTACATTCCAGGTTATCAGCCGGATCAGGGGGCTACTCACCCCCCTTCCCCGCCGACTAGCCATAACCCCTCCTCGGCCAGCCACGCGCCCGCACCCCACGCCCGGCCCGTTCCCCACTGCGGCAGACCCCCGTCTCGACTCCCCCCACTCGCTCCAGCTCTCCCTTGACCATAGCGGCAGCAACTCGGACCCCCCCCCCCCCCCGGGCTAGGACCCATCCTAGCTGCTTTACTCCCCTCATTACACTTCCGCAGGTCAGCTGACTCCTGCTGCCCCCGGCCACTCCCGCCTCTCCTTCGACTCCTCCCATTGTGACACACCCTGCTCCTCCATTACCCATCCACAGGCTCTCTCCCTCCCCCATCCATCCCAAGCGCGGGAAACAACCCTCGCATCCCCGCCCCGGCCCTCCAGTCTTCAGCGCGGGAAAAAGCCCGTGCTTACCACCTACCCGGCCCCGCCACCTCTGACGCAGCTCCTTTGACAGGCCCGGTCCCCTCACCCCCAACTCGGGTATCCCCCTCCCCCGCGGGGCCCCATCACACTGCCGGCCATCCACCCCTGTTCCATTTGCTTACCCCCCTCCAAGAGCCCCCCCGACCAACCCAACCAAAACAGTGCCCAACCCGCCCTAACCACCCTCACCAAACCAGAAAGAGAAAAAAAACAAGAGCAAAGGACCCCCCCTCAAAAAGTAACATATCAACCGCAATCCCCAAACGCCCATCCCGACCCTCAATCTGTGTCCAACTTCTCGGCCTGAACAAAGGCCCACGCCTCCTCCGGAGACTCAAAATAATGGTGCCGGTCCTTGTAGGTAACCCACAGTCGCGCCGGCTGCAACATGCCAAACTTCACCCCCTTTCTGTGCAGCACCGCCTTCGCCCAGTTGTACCCGGCCCTCTTCTTCGCCACCTCCGCACTCCAGTCCTGATATATCCGAACCTCCCCGTTCTCCCACCTGCTGCTCCTCTCCTTCTTGGCCCACCTGAGCACACACTCCCGATCGACGAACCGATGGAACCGCACCAGCACCGCCCGCGGAGGCTCGTTAGCCTTGGGCCTCCTCGCCAGCACTCTCTGGGCCCCTTCCAGCTCCAGGGACCCCTGGAACGACCCCGCTCCCATCAGCGAGTTCAACATGGTGACCACATAGGCCCCCACGTCCGACCCCTCCAGCCCCTCCGGGAGGCCCAGAATCCGCAGATTCTTCCACCTCGACCGATTCTCCACCTCCTCGAACCGTTCCTGCCATTTCTTGTGGAGCGCCTCGTGCACCTCCACCTTTACCGCCAGGACTAAGATCTCGTCCTCGTTGTCGGAGATCTTTTGTCGGGCCTCGTGGATCGCCACCCCCTGGGCCATCTGGGTCTCCAGCTCCTTATCTCCAGCTCCTTCATCGGCTCCAGCAGGTCCGCTTTGAGCTCCCTGAAGCAGCGCTGGATAACCTCCTGCTGCTCCTCCGCCCACTGCATCCACGCTGCCTGGTCTCCGCCCGCCGCCATTTTGTTCTTCTTCCCTCGCACTTTCTTCGGGTCCACCACCACTTTTTTAGTCGCCCCGCTCCTGGTAAAAGCCATACACTGTCGGGGAACTATTGTACTCTCCTTCCCACACCGGGAAACGTCGAAGAAATTCCGTTGGGGGCCCTGAAAAGAGCCCAAAGGTCCGTTATTTGCGGGAGCTGCCGAATGTGCGACTTAGCTCCGCATAGCCGCAACCGGAAGTCCTATGCTGTTTTTTTTAATCAATGTTTATTGTTGGGTTTTTCGAATATAGTATATTTATAGATGTACACAAAGAAGAGAGAGGAAAGAAAAGAGAGGATAATACAAACCAGATGAAAACAACTCCCCCTCCCCCTCCCTCCTTGCAGCTCACCTTTTCTATTGTGTTTAGCTACCCCCTCTTGCCCTGCTCCCTCCCCTCCCCCCCCCCGGGCCCTTTCCCCCCTTCCTTCTCTTTTCTCATGTTTTGGCTACTTTCCCCTGGCTCTTGGACACTTGATTAATTATCAGCCTGTTCGCTGGCCACAAACAGGTCCCGGAACAGTTGGGTGAACGGCTCCCATGTTCTGGAGAAGCCGTCATCCGACCCTCGGATGGCGAATTTGATTTTCTCCATTTGGAGAGACTCTGATAGGTCGGACTTTGGGTGGTGCTGCTGATCGCCAGCCGAGCAGGATTCTACGGCGGGCGATCAGCGAGGCAAAGGCAAGGGCATCCGCCCTCCTCCCCATGAAGCGATCTGGCTGGCCTGATACTCCGAAGACCGCCACTTTCGGGCAAGGCTGCACCCTCGCCCCCACCACTTTAGACATTGCCTCTAAGAAGGCTGTCTAGTACCCAGCAAGTCTGGGGCAGGACCAGAACATATGGGTGTGGTTGGCCAGGCCCCCTTGGCACCGTTCACATCTGTCCTCCACTACAGGTGGAGTGTTAAGTGGGCTCTATGTACCACCTTTAGTTGCGTTAGGTTGAGTCTTGCGCACATGGAGGTGGAGTTGACCCGATGCAGTGCTTCGCTCCAGAGTCCCCACCCTATTTCGAGCTATCCAATTAATTCTAATAACCTTGCTCTTTCACCATAATCTTACAAAATAGGTTCTCCATCAAATATTTATCCAACTCCCATTTATAAAGTTACTTATTAAACCTCCAGAACCTTCGGATATAAATTTACTCTCTTTCTCTCTCCCTCTCTTATGTAGGTTGATGCTCACTGAACGAACTGGGCGATGGAATTCCCCAGCTGAAGGGGAAGAGGCCCTCTGCAAGTGGTACTGTGGCTCGGTAAGTAGCCCTCTTGTGGGGCAGCACGGTGGCGCAGTGGTTCGCACTGCTGCCTAAGGCGCCGAGGACCCGGGTTCGATCCCGGCCCCGGGTCACTGTCTGTGTGGAGTTTGCACATTCTCCCCGTGTCTGAGTGGGTCTCACCCCCACAACCCAAAGATGTGCAGGGTAGGTGGATTGGCCACGCTAAATCGCCCCTTAATTGGGAAAAAAAAATTGAGTACTCTGAATTTATATTTTTAAAAAGTAGCTCTCTTGTCTCAAAATCAGACATTTGTCGATTCAAGTCCAACACTGGAGACTTCCGCTCAAATAATCCAAGCAGACTTGTATTCGGAGTGATGTTGAGGGAGTGCTGCCTGAGCAGGGAGTCCGACTTCTGGATGAGGCATCAAAAGTCGAGAGCCCATCTGCTCAAGAGATCCCACGGGCATTATTGAAAGAAGAGTGGGGGAGATCTAATATTCCTCACCCAACATCACAAAAAAAGACAGATTATCTGATCTTTGCCCCATCGCTGTTTATGGGATCTTACATTTGGCTGTTGCATTTCCTAAATTACAACAGTGACATCTCTTCAAAAGCAATCCATTGACTCGGAAGTGTTGTGCAACATCCTGAGGTCATGAAAGGCACAATATAATTGCAAGTATTTCCTTTTCGAAAACTCAATGCTCTAGTCTTCCGAAACGCAAGCTCTGCAAGCTGGTGTTAATGCTGCCTCACAGCAATGCTTTGGGCCAGGGTTCAGAGAACCCCAAAGTGTATCATGGAGTTCACCTGACCCACAACTTTTAATAGATTGTGGTATGGGGAGCACACGGCCCACTCTACAGGTGTGGTACAGCAGAAATGGAAAAGTATTTTTAAAAGCAAAACAATGTTTATTCTATGAACTCAAGTTAACCTTTTTAAAACATACAGTGAACATCTTAGCAACCATTAATTCAAATACAACCCCCAAAGAATACAACACTAAGTAATCCTTTAAGATTTTCTTTTAACATCCATAAGACTTAAAACACCTTTTACCAGAAGCACATCAGGTTAAAGTTACTACTGTTATTAGTTTTAAATCACCAGGATCGATTTACAGTCTTTAGATTACAGAGAAAGACTCTAATACACCTTCTGGCTGTGACTGCAGCTATCCAGCTCTGAAACGAAACTAAAACACACCCTACAGCAAACAGCCTAAAACGAAAGCAAAAAGCTGACAGACAGCCCAGCTCCACCCATTCTCTGACATCACTGCAGTAATAAACACTCATTTCTTAAAGGTACTCTCACTACAGATATTTATATACATACCCATTTATAAACACCCATTTCTTAAAGGTACGCCCGCATGACAGCAATTAACAGCTGGTGCCAGGCCCCTGAGGGAGACTGTGTCTTGGCGGCCGTCGGGGTAGGCCATGTAGGCGTACTGCGGGTTCGCATGTAGCAGTTGTACTCTTTCAACCAACGTGCTTGTGGAGGAGGGCGGGTCCTGAGGCTGCCAGCCACGTTGTGAGCGAAACTCCGGAGGTGGACTTCCTAGGGATGGCAAGGAGACGTTCATGGGGGGTTTCATTAGTCGCAGTGCAAAGTAGCGATCGGATGGAGTGGAGCGCATCGGGGAGGACTTCCTGCCCTAAAACTCCATTTTTCACCACATAGCCGAGGATGGCTAAGCGGTTGGTGCTGAACACACACTTCTCCTTGTGATACGTGAGGTTCAGGAGTTTGGTGGTGTGGAGAAATTTGAAAAGGTTAGCGTTGTGGTCCTGCTGGTCGTGGCCTCAATGGTGACGTTATCGAGGTACGGGAAGGTGGCCCGCAGTCCGTATCGGTCAACCATTCGGTCCATCTCATGTTGGAAGAAGGAGACCCCATTAGTGACGCCGAAAGAAACCCTAAGGAAGTGGTAAAGGCGGCCGTCTGCTTCGAACGCAGTGTATTGGCAGTCCGTCTTTCGGATGGGGAGCGGGTGTTAGGCAGATTTCAGGTCCACTGTTGGGAAGACCCGGTACTGCGCAATCTGACTGACCATATCAGATATGCGTGGGACGGGGTACGCGTCGAGCTGCGTGTATTGATTGATGGTCTGACTGTAGTCAATGACCATCCTGTGTTTCTCCCCCAGTCTTTACAACTACCACTTGGGCTCTCCAGGGGCTGTTGCTGGCCTCGATGATGCCTTCCCGCAGTAGCCGCTGGACCTCCGACCTGATGAAGGTCCTGTCCTGGGCACTGTACCGTCTGCTCCTGGTGGCGACGGGCTTGCAATCCAGGGTGAGGTTTGCAAACAGGGAGGGTGGGTTGACCTTTCGGCCGCATACGGTGAGGGGTGGTAGGGGTCCGCCGAATTTGAGAGGTTGCACTGGAAGTCCAGGCCGAGTAGCAAGGCAGCGCAGAGGTTGGGGAGGATGTAGAGCCGGAAGTTGCTGAACTCTACGTCCTGGATGGTGAGGGTGGCGGTGCAGTACCCCCGGATCGCCACGAAGTGGAATCTGGAGGCCAGGGAGATTCTTTGATTAACGGGGTATACCGCGAGGGAGCAGCGCCTTACCGTATCGGGGTGGATGAAGCTCTCCGTGCTCCCGGAGTCGAGAAGGCAAGGTGTCTTGTGGCCATCGACTTTCACCGTCGCTGTCGCGGTTCCGAGGTTGTGTGGCCGGGACTGGTCGAGCGTGATGGAGGCGAGCTGCGGCTGGTGTTGGTGGGCCCCGGGCAGGTCAGCGGTGGTTGCGGGCGATGAGCGGGACGGGGCGGTTGCGGACGAGGTGCCCGACGAGCAGGGGTCCTGAGGCGCCGTCCAAAATGGCTCTGAAGATGGTGGCGTCCACGGGGCGCATGTGGCAGGCGGCGTGAAAGATGGCGGCGCCCACAGGCCGCACGAGGTCTGATGGGGGGGAAGATGGCGGCGCCCACGGGCCGCACGTGGGGGGTGCAGGAACAATGGGCCTGGATACAGTGGCGATCGACCGGACCTGGCACACCGCAGCGAAATGCTCCTTCTTCCCGCATGTCTTGCAGATTGCGCTCCGCGCCGGGCAGCGCTGCCAGGGGTGCTTCGTCTGCACACAGAAAAAGCACGTGGGCCCCCCCGGGGTTTGCTGGCTGCCGCGCGGCGCAGGCTTGGGGTTGGCTGGGGGCGGCCGCTGGTGGGGCCCATGATGTCCATGAGGGGGGCGCCGTGCGGTCGGAGGCGTACGCTTGTACATTATGGGAGGCTACCGTTAGTGAGGTCGCGAGTTTCTTGGTCGCCACGAGGTCGAGCGTATCCCTTCTAATAGGCGCTGGCGGATGTACGCCGACCCTATGCCCGTAACAAAAGCGCCCCTGATTAGGAGTTCAGTATGGTCAACGGCCGAAACTGCCTGGCAATCGCAGTTCCTCGCCAGGGCGTGCAGGGCACGCCAGAAATCGTCCAATGACTCACCGGGGAGTTGTTGCCGCGTGGACAGAAGGTGCCTGGCGTAGAGTTTGTTGATCGGCCGGATGTTATTCTCTTTCAGAAGCGCCATGGCCTCAGCGTAGTTGGGCGCATCCCATTTAAGGGGAAAAATATCGGAGCTCAACCGTGTGTACAGGATCTGGAGTTTCTGTGAGGGTGGTTCTGTCGCTGCTCCGATGTAGGCTTCAAAGCAAGCTAGCCCGTGGTCGAAGGCTGACGAGGCGTTGTCTGCTTGAGGGTGCAGCTGCAGGCGATCTGTCTTGATCCGTAGGTCCATCGCTGTAAAATCTCTGCTTAATAAATTGATGCACTATCAATTACAGCGAGACGAGAGTAGAGAGTAATCGAGGCTTTATTAAGCAGAGATGTGTTGCCTCCTGCAGACGCTCCCAGAAATGGCTGCAGCTCGGTGAGCACACACATTTATACTCCGCCTACTGGGCGGAGCCAGCAGGCAGGGATCTACCCCCGTACCTGTAGTACAGGAGCCTTACCGTATTACCTCTCATTTACGTATTATACAAACAGTGGTGACTGCCACATACATGAAATGCAAAGATTTATTTAAGCACACGTCCAACTAATCTCAGCTTTACTGGTCTATCGGGCAGCACGGTGGCGCAGTGGTTAGCACCGTGGCCTCACGGCGCTGAAGACCCAGGTTCGATCCGGGCTCTGGGTCACTGTCCGTGTGGAGTTTGCCAGGTATAACAAGTCTCTTTCAATCTGGGGCTGTTAGAAAATGGCCTCTTGGAGCCAAAGCACCCACTCCCCACTGCCTGAACCCCAACCAGCCCAGAAATTGGCCAGATTGTGTCCTTTGAATCCTGACACAATGAAAGTAAGAAAGAACTTTAAAAAAAATTTTAAAATAAATTTAGAGTACCCAATTCATTTTTTCCAATTAAGGGGCAGTTTAGCATGGCCAATTCACCTGCCCCGCACATCTTTGGTTTTGGGGGAGAACCCACGCAAACACGGGGAGAATGTGCAAACTCCACACGGACAGTGACCCAGAGCCGGGATCGAACCTGGGACCTCGGCGCCATGAGGCAGCAGTGCTAACCACTGTGCCACCGTGCTGCCCTAAAAGTAAAAATGAACTTGCATTTCTATTGCAGTTTCCACCACCTCAACATGTCCCAAAGCACTTTATAACCAATGAATCACTTTTTTTTAAGAGTAGTTACACACAAACACACAAACAAATACACAAAGACACGCATGTGCATATAAATACATAACGGCATCTACAAGATGCACTGCAGTAACTCATCAAGGTTCCTCAGGCGGCACCTTCTAAGCCCGCAACCTCTACCATCCAGAAGGACAAGAGTAGCAGATACCTGGGAGCCCCACCACCTGGAGGTCCCCCTCCAAGGCACTCACCACCCTGACTTGGAAATATATCGCCGTTCCTTCACTGTCGCTGGGTCAAACTCCTGGAACTCCTCCCCAACAGCACAGTGGGTGTACCTACACCTGAAGGACTGCAGAGGTTCAAGAAGGCAGCTCACCACCACCTTCAGAAGGGCAACTAGGGATGGGCAATAAATGCTGGCCTAACCAGATGCCCATACCTCGTAAATGAATAAAAAATATATAGAAACATGTAGACACATATGCACACACACGTGCAAGCAGCCATGTGCACACATGCAAAATATCGGAAAAAGCACACACACATGTTAAGTGAATTGGACATTCTGAATTTTCCCTCTGTGTCCCCGAACAGGCGCTGGAATGTGGCGACTAGGGGCTTTTCACAGTAACTTCATTGCAGTGTTAATGTAAGCCTACTTGTGACACAAATAAAGATCATTATTACACGCACAGACATGTGATGCACACAGCACTGGACATGCACACAGACATACACGTGAACGAACACACACATGCGTGTACATACGTGGAAAGTCTCTTTCAATCTCACGTGGTTCAGCCGTCATTTGTATGTCCCTTTGTGCAATTCATCACCTGTGCAGAGAATTTAAATGAACCTTTGAACTTGATGCTAATTGTATTTTTGGCTTTACAGTTACAATTCCCCTGTTACAATCGATAAGCTGTTCTAACTATACGAACTGATGGGGCTGCAAGATCTTGTCACTCTCTGGTTCAATGAGACATTTAGTCTGATGTGAGCTAGTTTTTACTGAAACTGGTCACCCGGAAGCTTTTGTATGCGATTGTTAACTTTCAGAGGTCAACAAACTACTGCCTCTCTGAGCAGTTGAATCCAGTTTGATTCAGTTCACATCATCTGCTCCACTCAAAGCAGATTTTGCATCCAAGAATTCTTTTGAATTTTGTAATTTTCTACCCCAGAGAGCTGATTCTCCTCAGTCGCCAAAGAAATTCAAGAATGACGTCATTTCGTTAAGACACCGGTCAAGAACCCCAAACACTTTTTAAATATTTATAAAACTCTGAGAAAAATATACTTCACCACTGGAGTGATTCCACTGACAAATAGGGATATAGTACATTAAAACTAACGTTCTTATTAACACAGGATTAAACACATTAACATTACAGAAAAGAGCTTTTCAATTAACGGTTAAACAATTAAAATAAAAAGGAACTCTTTTCACTCCTAACTTATACCTTTTCCATCTCCAATTAAGCTAAGGCCATCGCAGGACAAAAAACACTTATAAATAAAGCTAGGGCAGCACGGTGGCGCAATGGGTTAGCACTGTTGCCTCACGATGCCCAGGTCCCAGGTTCGATCCCGGCTCTGGGTCACTGTCCGTGTGGAGTTTGCACATTCTCCCCGTGTTTACGTAGGTTTCGCCCTCACAACCCAAAGATGTGCAGGGTAAGTGGATTGGCCACGCTAAATTGCCCCTTAAAGGAAAAAATGAATTGGGTACTCTAAAAACAATTTTTAATAAAGAAATAAATAAAGTTAGCAGGCATAGGGTCACTTGCTCAACACTTGAATCAAGATTTATTGGAAAAACTACTTGAAGGGAAAGACAGATCCTTTCAGGAAACAGCGTGAAGATCCCCAGTCTGTGTCAGACTACTGCTTAACCTGACAGCCATTGGCAAAAGATGCTGCTCAGCTTAAAGCTCCTAGCAAAACTAAAAGTTAAACTGTCTGCTTCAGACCTGGCTCCTCCCATTAATTACATCATGTTTATCTCATTCATATCCCCTGACCTGCTTACCTAATAATGTTTTAAATGATTTACTCTCCAGGGAATGCCCAGCAATCATAACAAAGTTCCATTCGATCGTATATAGGTAAACAATTACATGGTTGTAATGAATGATGATCTCACTTTTACAACACCTTAATTGCACCTTTTGCAGACACAAAGCTTGCCTGTATGTTAAACCAGGATTTCTAAAAATATTATTGCAACAGATAGGGCGGCACGGTAGCATAGTGGTTAACACAGTGGTTACTATCTATACAAAGGCTGGGTGGAATTCTCCGGCCCCCCCCCCGCCGGATCTGAGAATCGCCGAGGGGCGGCATGAATCCTGCCCTCGCCGGCTGCCGAATACTCCAGTGCCGGTGTGGGAATCGGGGCGCGCCGGTTGGCGGGCCCCCTGCGAAGTTGCGCCCATTCTATGCAGGTCCCGCCGGCGTAAATTGGAGTTGGTCCCTTGCCGGCGGGACCTGGCGGCGTGGGCGGGCTCCGGGGTCCTCGGGGGGGGGCGCAGGGCGACCTGACCCCGGGGGGTGCCCCCACAGTGGCCTGGCCCGCGATCGGGGCCCACCGATCCGCGGGCGGGTCTATTCCTACGCGCCGGCCGTGTAAGCCTCCGCGATGGCCGGCGCTAAGGTGAACCCCCCCTGCGCATGCGCGGGGATGACGTCAGCAGCCGCTGACGCACATGCGCGGTCCCGAGCGGCCGGCGGAGTCCCTTCGGCCCAGGCTGGTGCGGCGCCAAAGGCCTTCCACGCCGGCTAGCGGGGTGCAAACCACTCCGCCACCGGCCTAGCCCATGAAGGTGCGGAGGATTCTGCCCGCCCTGCCAATTCCCGGAGAAGCCCGCCCGCTATTTTTGATGGAACTATAAAGGTTTGAAAGCTAATGCAGTAAATCACAATATGTGGCTGGAGCTTCACAACTCCCGGGTTCCAGGTTCAATTCCCGGCTTGGGTCACTGTCTGTGCGGAGGCTGCACGTTTTCCCCGTGTCTGCGTGGGTTTCCTCCGGGTGCTCCGGTTTCCTTCCACAAGTCCTGAAAGACGTGCTTGTTAGGTAAATTGGACATTCTGAATTCTCCCTCTGTGTACCCGAACAGGCGCCGGAATGTGGCGACGAGGGGATTTTCAAAATAACTTCATTGCAGTGTTAACGTGAGCCTACTTGTGACAATAAAGATTATTATTATTATTTATATTTATAACTTAACCCAGGCTTTTAGTAAAATTACAGCAACAGATATATACACATATGTACTACAGTCTGTATAAAAATCTCCCACATTCATCACACTCTGATTACTGATCCTCCTGCCATTGGAAACAGTTTCTCCTTATTTACTCGATCAAAAACCTTTTGTGGTTTTGAACATTAAATCTCCCCTTAATGTTATCTGCTGTGAGGAGAATAATCGCAGCTTCTCCTGTCTCCACACATAATTGAAGTCCCTCATCACTGTTCACTGGGGGAGTCCAAGTTGCTGTGTTGTGGTGTGGAGCTATGGATAATGATTAATGGCAGGACTGACCCGGAATCTCTCCCACACTTATCGCTTGCCATCGGGGTATGTTGGAGGGACTTTACAGGTCGACACTCAACCTGTGAACTGTTCGAAGTTCCGGTACTGGACTGGAAACGTTAACTCTGTTTTTCTCTCTCTCTACAGATGCTGCCTGACCCACTGATTTTTTTCCCCAGCATTTCCTGTTTTTATTTCAAATCTCCAAAAGTGCATTTTATGTTCGGCAAGGATATTACCGAAACCAAGACGGGAATGTATTTAAGCCACAGATCAGTCATGTTCAAATTGGCGGCGTGGTAGCACAGTGGTTAGCACAGTTGCTTCGCCGCGACAGGGACCCGGGTTCGATTCCCGCTTGGATCACTGTCTGTGCGGAGTCTGCACGTTTTCCCCGTGTCTGCGTGGGTTTCCTCCGGGTGCTCCAGTTTCCTCCCACAAGTCCGGAAAGACATTCTGTTAGGTGAATTGGACATTCTGAATTCTCCCTCTGTGTATCCGAACAGGCGCCGGAATGTGGCGACTAGGGGCTTTTCACAGTAACTTCATTGCAGTGTTAATGTAAGCCTACTTGTGACAATAATAAAGATTATAAGATTATTATTGAATGATGGAACAACTTTGAGGGGCTGAATGGCCTCCTGTTCCTGTGTTTCCTCCTTCCAACGGTACACTGGAATGATACCAATTCAACCATTCGCAAACTCTCAGAACATATTACAAAATGAAAAAACAATGCACTGTTTCCGTGAGAAAATTTCACATATTTAAAAAAATGTACTCATTGACAGGATGTGGGCATTGTTGGCTAGGTCAGCATTTATTGCCCATCCCTAATTGCCCTTGCGAAGATGGTGCTGAACTGTCTTCTTGAGCCACTGCAGCCCCTGTGGTGTAGGTACACCCACTGTGCTGTTAGGGAGGGAGCTCCAGGATTTTGACCCAGCGACAGTGAATGGCCGATATATTTCCAAGTCAGGATGGTGAGTGACTTAGAGGAGAACGTCCAGGTGGTGGTGTTCCCGAGGTATCTGCTGCCCTTGTTCTAGGTGGTGGGAAGTTGCAAGTTAGGAAGGTGCTGCTGAAGGAACCTTGGTGAGCTGCTGCGGTGCAACTTGACGATGGGACACACGGCTGCCATTGTGCGTCGGTGGTGGAGGGAGTGAGCGTTGTAAGTGGTGAATAGTATTTGAATCAAGGATGCTGGATGAACTGCTTACACTAAGTGAAAGATATCCAGATGACATTCCTCTGCCAGCTGTTTAGCCACGGTATTAGCTTGTTAAACGTAACGACTGTGAATTAAAAAGGGGGCGGAAGAACGTCACTGAACATTTGTTCATCCACTAAACCAGGCATTGTCAAACTCGGGAGCGCGACCCGCGGGTGGGTTGCGGGCGGCTGCCGGGAGGGTCGCGGAGACGTCCGTCACGGCACTCCCGATCACGCAAATCTGTAGGCAACAGCCGCAGCAGCCGGCTGTTAATAACGGCGGCTGCAAGCGGCCTTCAAAATGCCCGCGAACATGTAAACAAGCTGCGACCGTTAAAAAAAAAAGCAGCCGCACTGCGCATGCGTGCCCGATCATCGGTGCGTGTGCGCAAAACTATGCACAGCGGCCGGTGATCGGGCACGCATGCGCAGTACGGACGCTTTTTTTTTTAACGGTCGCAGCTTTTTGTTTTACAAGTTCGGGGGGGGTTTAATCATTTTATTCATTTAATTTTTATTTATTTTATTCATTTTTTTTTTACAAGTTCGGGGGGGGGTTTATTTGATAAAACTTTACAGGAAGAAAATGCAGAACCTTGGACAAAGAACAAAGAAGAACAAAGAAAATTACAGCACAGGAACAGGCCTTTCGGCCCTCCCAGCCTGCGCCGATCCAGATCCTTTATCTAAACCTGTCTTCTATTTTCCAAGGATCTACTTCCCTCTGTTCCCCGCCCGTTCATATATCTGTCTAGATGCATCTTAAATGATGCTATCGTGCCTGCTGTCATAATATACACCAGTATATCATGGTGCAGACACACACACTGGTGGACACACAGCGGGACCAATCAACACACACAACACCGCAGCCAATCACCAGTTAGAGCACACTCACTATAAAGACAGGGGGCATCAGAGTTCCCGCTCATTCGGGATGCAGCCTCCTAGAAGGACAGAGCTTACAGCTTACAGCACAGATCTTCACCGTGTGCTGAGTGCATAGACTGGTTAGGACAGGCATAGGTCTGTAGTTTAATCTAACATCGTGTTAACCCGCAGTGAAAGTATGTTCAACAGTTTCTAACTTAATAAAATAGTGTTGTACTATTTTAAGTGTTGGTGGCCTGTATGTGTTCCATGGATCCAGAGCACCCAACACATCATGATACCAGTAGTTGAGGGATATTAGAACTTCTTAGACGTACCTGCAAGTGATCTGCCTTCCACCAGCATACAGCCATCCTGCAAAATGGACAGCGTCCGCCCGCCGCCGCCGCTCCGCATCACCGGTAACCTGGGGGCCAACTGGAAGATATTCAAACAACGCTTCCAGCTCTACCTTGAAGCCACAGACCGGGAGGACGCCTCGGACACCAGGAAGATCGCTCTCTTCCTATCCACGGCCGGGGAACATGCCATCCACATTTTCAATTCTCTCACCTTTGCTGATGGTGAAGATAAATCAAAATTCAAGACCGTCCTCCTCAAGTTTGACAGTCACTGCAACATCGAGGTGAATGAAAGTTTCGAGCGCTATGTATTCCAACAGCGTTTGCAGGGTAAGGATGAACCTTTCCAGTCCTTTCTCACCCACCTCCGCATCCTTGCGCAGTCCTGTAATTACGGGTCCACCTCCGACTCCATGATTCGCGACCAGATCGTTTTCGGTGTTCAGTCGGACCCCCTACGCCAGCAGCTCCTCAAGGTAAAGCAGCTCACCCTAGCGACCGCCATCGAGACCTGCGTGCTACATGAACACGACACTAGTCGGTATTCCCACATCCAAGCGGCTGAAACGGTGCGGCAAGGTCCCCACGAGGCAGAACGGGTCCAAGCAATCGAGCAACTCCAGGGCTTCAGCCTGGATGAGGGCGGCCATTTTGCGCGCTTTTCGCGGACTCCCGCGCTTGTGCGCAGTGAACGAGGGGACGGCGACGTCGCCGAACGTACTGCGCAGGCGCGCACCACGTACAGCCGCGCCGCGCATGCGCGGTGGCGCAGCGAACGTACTGACACTACAATGTGCGGCAACTGTGGCTCCGCCCACTTAAAGCGGCAATGCCCTGACAAATCCTGACGATGCCTGAGATGTGGCAAACTTGGCCACTGTGTTGCTTTATGCCGAGCAGCTCAGCCTGCCAACTCTCGTCGCTCCAGCCAGCCTCGCAGGAATGTCCGGGCCATTCAACCCACGGTCACCGAGTCCGATGCGGACCTACTACCCGTTATTGACACCGAGGACCCGAAGGCGCCTTTTCGAGTTGGTATCGTTACAAAAAACAGGGTGTCCCCAAAGCAAAGACACCAGCCTCTATCGGTATACAGCATCGATCCAGACGATGAGTGGTGTGCCACCCTGACGGTCAACCGGTCCCAAATACAATTCCGCCTGGACACTGGTGCCTCCGCCAATCTCATTCTGAGCCGGTCTGAGGCGGTCTGACCTCCAAAGCCTTCGTGTCAAACCAGCCATCCTGCCATCAGCCTGCCAGCTATTAGATTATAATGGCAATGCCATTGCTGCAGCGGCTCGTGCCAACTTGAAGTGACGCAAAGCCATCCTTCCCTTTGAAATCGTGGGCTCCTCGAAAGCCTCCCTGCTTGGTGCGCAGGCATGCAAGCTGTTGATCCTAGTTCAGAGAGTTCACTCTCCTGCTGATGCATCTGCCTTTCAGGACACCGACTTCAGGGTGCAGCTCGACGCCATTATCAACCAGTACCACAACGTCTTCGAGGGCATGGGCACGCTCCTGTACACCTACAAGATTCTATTAAAACCGAATGCCACACCTGTGGTGCACGCACCTTGCAGGGTCCCAGCGATTGCCCTCGAGACCTGCGTGCTACATGAACACGCCACTAGTCGGTATTCCCACATCCAAGCGGCTGAAATGGCGCGGCAAGGTCCCCACGAGGCAGAACGGGTCCAAGCCTCAAAGGACCTCCTCAAGCAGCAGCTGCAGGACCTCCAGGACCAAGGGGTGATTTCCAAAGTCACGGGACCGACCGACTGGGTCAGTTCCATTGTCTGTGTAAAAAAGCCTTCCGGTGAATTGAGAATTTGCATTGATCCCAAAGATCTAAATCGCAATATCATGAGGGAGCATTATCCAATTCCCAAGCACGAAGAGCTCACAGGTGAGATGGCTCATGCCAAGCTCTTCACCAAACTCGACGCCTCAAAAGGATTCTGGCAAATCCAGCTTGATAAATCCAGCAGGAAACTTTGCACATTTAATACCCCCTTTGGCAGATATTGTTACAACAGGATGCCGTTTGGGATCATATCTGCATCAGAAATATTCCATAGGATTATGGAGCAAATGATGGAAGGCATTAAAGGTGTTTGCGTCTATGTCGATGACATAATCATTTGGTCCACCACCCCGCAGGAGCATGTTAGTCGCCTCCAGCGTGTATTCAGACGTACACATGAGCATGGCCTCCGCCTCAACAGGGCCAAATGCTCTTTTGGTCAGACGGAACTCAAGTTCCTCGGGGACCACATCTCCCAATTGGGTGTGCAGCCGGATGCGGACAAGGTAGCTGCCATCACAGCTATGAAAACGCCAGAGGACAAGAAGGCGGTCCTCCGATTTCTGGGCATGGTCAATTTTTCGGGAAATTTATCCCCAATCTTGCCTCTCATACCACGGCTCTCCGGAACCTGGTCAGGAAGACGACAGACTTCCAATGGCTCCCCGCCCACGAGCGCGAATGGAGAGAACTCAAAACAAAACTGACCACGGCCCCGGTCTTAGCCGTCTTTGATCCAGCAAAGGAGACCAAAATTTCGACCGATGCCAGTCAATCCAGCATTGGGGCAGTGCTCCTTCAACATGATGAGGCCTCATCATGGGCCCCTGTTGCATATGCGTCACGTGCAATGACCCCCACGGAGCAGCGCTACGCGCAGATAGAAAAGGAGTGCCTGGGCCTTCTGACCGGTGTGGTTAAGTTTCACGATTATGTCTACGGACTTCCTCAATTCACCGTCGAGACCGACCATCGCCCGCTGGTCGATATAATACAGAAAGACTTGAACAACATGACGCCTCGCCTCCAGCGTATTCTTCTCAAGCTCCGGCGATACGACTTTGAGCTGGTGTACACCCCAGGCAAAGACCTCATCATCGCCGACGCTCCATGTGACCCAGCGGGATTTGTCTGCCAGGTTGACGCCCATGTGGCATTCGTGGCCTCCAATCTACCTGCCACGGATGAACGCCTCGTCCAAATTTGCCGCGAGACGGCGGCTGACCCTTTGCTACAGCGAGTCATGCGGCACCTAACGGACGGGTGACTCAAGGGCCAATGCCCTCAGTTCTATAATGTCAGAGATGATCTGGCGGTAGTAGACGGGGTTCTTCTAAAACTGGACCGCATTGTCATCCCGCATTGCATGCGCCAGCTCGTCCTGGAACAACTACACGAGGGCCACCTCGGCGTGGAAAAGTGTCGCCGACGGGCCTGAGAGGCTGTGTACTGGCCCGGCATTAATGACGACATAGCCAACACAGTGCTCAACTGCCCCACTTGTCAGCGCTTCCAGCCGGCCCAACCACGTGAGACCCTGCAGCCCCATGAGTTGGTCACGTCACCATGGACCAAGGTGGGCATCGACCTGTTCCATGCGCTGGGTAGAGACTATGTCCTGATCGTGGACTACTTTTCGAATTACCCGGAGGTGATACGGTTGCACGACATCACCTCGTCTGCAGTCATTCGTGCATGTAAAGAAACCTTTGCTCGACACGGCATCCCGCTCACGGTTATGTCGGACAATGGCCCCTGCTTCGCCAGCCAGGAATGGTCCAACTTTGCCAGGTGGTACAATTTTGCCCATGTGACGTCCAGTCCCCTGTACCCCCGATCCAACGGCAAAGCGGAGAAGGGAGTACATATCGTCAAATGGCTCCTATGCAAGGCTGCCGATGCTGCGTCTGATTTCTACCTTGCCTTGCTGGCCTATTGCTCCGCCCCGCTGTCCACTGGCCTGTCGCCAGCCCAGCTGCTCATGAGTCGCACCCTGAGGACGACGGTGCCGTCCATCCATGTCCCAGACCTCGACCACGTTCCGGTCCTTCGCCGGATGCAGCTGTCTCGTGCACAGCACAAGGCGGCTCATGACTCCCGTGCAGCTGATCTCCCTGCTCTGGCTCCAGATGACAACGTCCGCATCCATCTTCCGGATGGTGGCTGGTCTGCAACCGCTGTTGTCCTTCGGCAGGTGGCCCCCCGCTCGTTCCTGGTTCGTCTACCGGATGGCTCTATTCTGCGCCGCAATCGACGCGCCCTTTGTCTCGTTCTACGCTCGCCATGTGATCCTCCAGTGTCACCTTGCCCTCCTGCTGACCCTGCCACGGACTATGCAGAGCTCCCTGTCACTCTGCCTCCCCCTGACTCTGACGCAGTCCAGCCCGCCCCTGAACCGGCGGCTCTCGACCCACCCTTGAGGCGGTCAACCAGAATTCATCGCCCACCTCAGAGACTAAATTTATGAACTTTGAGGACTTATAGTCTCTCTGAATTTTTTTGTTGCTTTGTTTAATCGTTTCCCTGGTTTGTATATAGTATTGCTCTCGTTATTCTTGTTGCAAACTGCTTCTCTGCACCAGGCGCCTTCCCATGTAAATAGCTTAGTTCTCATGTACGTAGTCCTGTAAATATGTCTTTGCACCCCACACGTAGTTTGGAACATTCTCACCATACATTATTTATTGCCACACACATACATTCTTTTGTAAAAAGGAGGGATGTCATAATATACACCAGTATATCATTGTGCAGACACACACACTGATGGACACACAGCGGGACCAATCAACATACGCAACACCGCAGCCAATCACCAGTTAGAGCACACTCACTATAAAGACAGGGGGCATCAGAGTTCCCGCTCATTTGGGATGCAGCCTCCTAGAAGGACAGAGTTTACAGCTTGTAGCACAGACCTTCACCATGTGCTGAGTGCATAGACTGGTTAGGACAGGCATAGGTCTTTAGTTTAATCTAACATCGTGTTAACCCACGGTGAAAGTATGTTCAACAGTTTCTAATTTAATAAAATAGTGTTGCACTATTTTAAGTGTTGGTGGCCTGTATGTGTTCCACGGATCCAGAGCACCCAACACATTACCCGCCTCTACCACCTCCGCTGGCAAAGCGTTCCAGGCACCCACCACCCTCTGCGTAAAAAACTTTCCACACACATCTCCCTTAAACTTTCCCCCTCTCACCTTGAAATCGTGACCCCTTGTAATTGACACCCCCACTCTTGGAAAAAGCTTGTTGCTATCCACCCTGTCCATACCTCTCATAATTTTGTAGACCTCAATCAGGTCCCCCCTTAACCTCCGTCTTTCCAACGAAAACAATCCTAATCTACTCAACCTTTCTTCATAGCTAGCACCCTCCATACCAGGCAACATCCTGGTGAACATCCTCTGCACCCTCTCTAAAGCATCCACATCCTTCTGGTAATGTGGCGACCTGAACTTCACGCAGTATTCCAAATGTGGCCTAGCCAAAGTCCTATACAACTGTAACATGACCTGCCGACTCTTGTAATCAATACCCCGTCTGATGAAGACAAGCATGCTGTATGCCTTCTTGACCACTCTATCGACCTGCGTTGCCACCTTCAGGGTACAATGGACCTGAACTCCCAGATCTCTCTGTACATCAATTTTACCCAGGACTCTTCCATTGACCGTATAGTCTGCTCTTGAATTAGATCTTCCAAAATTCATCACCTCGCATTTGCCTGGATTGATCTCCATCTGCCATTTCTCTGCCCAACTCTCCAATCTATCTATATTTTGCTGTATTCTCTGACAGTCCTCCTCGCTATCTGCAACTCCACCAATCTTAGTATTATCTGCAAACTTGCTAATCAGACCACCTATACCTTCGTCCAGATCATTTATGTATATCACAAACAACAGTGGTCCGAGCACGGATCCCTGTGAAACACCACTAGTCACCTTTCTCCATTTTGAGACACTCCCTTCCACCACTACTCCCTGTCTCCTGTTGCCCAGCCAGTTCTTTATCCATCTAGCTAGTACAACCTGAACCCCATACGACTTCATTTTTTCCATAAACCTGCCATGGGAAACTTTATCAAACGCCTTACTGAAGTCCATGTATATGACATCCACAGCCCTTCCCTCATCAATTAACTTTGTCACTTCCTCAAAGAATTCTATTAGGTTTGTAAGACATGACCTTCCCTGCATAAAACCATGCTGCCTATTACTGATATGTCTATTTTCTTCCAAATGTGAATAGATCCTATCCCTCAGTATCTTCTCCAACAGTTTGCCTACCACTGACGTCAAGCTCACAGGTTTATAATTCCCTGGATTATACCTGCTACCCTTCTTAAACAAAGGGACAACATTAGCAATTCTCCAGTTCTCCGGGACCTTACCCGTGCTCAAGGATGCTGCAAAGATATCTGTTAAGGCCCCAGCTATTTCTTCCCTCGCTTCCTTCAGTAACCTGGGATAGATCCCATCCGGACCTGGGGACTTGTCCACCTTAATGCATTTTAGAATACCCAAAACTTCCCCCTTCCTTATGCCGACTTGACCTAGAGTATTTAAACATCCATCCCCAGCCTCAACATCCGTCATGTCCCTCTCCTTGGTGAATACTGATGCAAAGTACTCATTAAGAATCTCACCCATTTCCTCTGACTCCACGCATAAATTCCCTCTTTTGTCTTTGAGTGGACCAGTCCTTTCTCTAGTTACCCTCTTGCTCCTTCTATACGAATAAAAGGCTTTGGGACTTTCCTTAACCCTGTTAGCCAAAGATATTCCATGACCCCTTTTAGCCCACTTTATTGCGCGTTTGAGATTTGTCCTACTTTCCCGATATTCCTCCAAAGCTTCATCAGTTTTAAGTCGCCTAGATCTTATGTATGCTTCCTTTTTCATATTAGCTAGTCTCACAATTCCACCCGTCATCCATGGTTCCCTAATCTTGCCATTTCTATTCCTCATTTTCACAGGGACATGTCTGTCCTCCACTCTAATCAACCTTTCCTTAAAAGACTCCCACATTTCAAATGTGGATTTACCCTGAAACAGCTGCTCCAATCCACATTCCCTAGCTCCTGCTGAATTTTGTTATACTTGGCCTTTCCCCAATTTAGCACTCTTCCTTTAGGACCATTCTCGTCTTTGTCCATGAGTATTCTAAAACTTACGGAATTGTGATCGCTATTCCCAAAGTAATCACCGACCGAAACTTCAACCACCTGGCCGGGATCATTCCCCAATACCAGGTCCAGTATGGCCCCTTCCCGAGTTGGACTATTTACATACTGCTCGAAAAAACTCTCCTGGATGCTCCTTACATATTCTGCTCCATCTACGCCTCCAACACTACATGAGTTCCATTCAATGTTGGGGACGTTAAAATGTCTCATCATGACCACCCTATTGCTCCTACATTTTTCTATAATCTGTCTACATATTTGTACCTCTACTTCACGCTCGCTTTTGGGAGGCCTGTAGTAAAGTCCCAACAATGTTACTGCACTGCACTAAATCACTAACAGCCATTTCCCTTTCAGTGTCACCCTTGTACCAGCAGCAAAAGGGCACATCCTTTGGGAACCGGTCTCAGAAATTTGAATGTTGAGTTTTTCTCTTGCTTGCAGGATTAGATCTCTATCACCGAGAAGGACGAGGGCAGTGGACACAGGGGCACACCACCACCTGGAGGTTCCCTGCCCAGTCACTCACCATCCTGACGTGGAAATATATCGGCCGTTCCTTCGCTGTCGCTGGGTCAATATCCTGGAATTCCTCCCTAACAGCACAGTGGGTGTACCTACAACACACGGACTGCAGCGGTTCAAGAAGACAGCTCACCACCACCTTCTCAAGGGCAATTAGGGCCATGAACGAATAAAATAAAGACATCCCGTGCCCCCAGGGAAACGTCGCACAACGAGTTTAGAGATGAATAATCACTCCCACATGCCCTCCCCAGGCAGCCCTGGCTCAATGCTCTTCCATGTCCTGTCTCAGAATGACATTAATGCAGAGTTTGCATTCAGAATTACTGGGCGAGAAAAGATATTTGGAGGAATTACTAATTAGATCCGATTGCAAATCACCAATAAAAAGGAACTGTTTATTTCCCCTTAAAGCACGATGATGTTTGACATTCTTAATGTTTAACAAGCGTTTAATCGCTGTTCCTGTTTTCTCATCTCTCCTGATCTGGCCCTTGAGTCAGTTTATCTCCAAATACAGTGTCAGCGTCAATCAGGCTCGGGGTCAATAATTTCTCCCCCCAGGACCTAATTAACGTTGCTTTCAATCTGACTGGGATAATGACCATTTCACTCTTAATTATGATGCTAATGAAATGAGCAAGAGGCAGTGTCTCACAGGCGCAGCCTGGACCTTCACGGTTTGTATAATCACAGATGAGAAAGGATTACATTTATGGAGCACTGATCACGGCCTCGGGATGCCTAAAGGCACTTTGCAGTTAGCGAGGTACATTTTGAAGTGCCGCTGTTGATGCAGTGAAGGAAACGCGGCAGATTGGATGCGCATAGCAAGAGCCCACAGCATGATTAATGATCAGATGATGATGGGCGAGGGATAAGTATTGGTCAGAAGACTAGAGGTATCCTTCGACTGACATATTGGGTGGCTGATTTCAAATCGGCTAACGTGTAAATGATTTTCAGGGTCTCGCCCAGGGATGTTGGCCTTTTCCTGGCTGCTTGAACTGGGCTATTAAATAACATCCCGGGCGTAACAGGCCTTTGGTTAGAGAGTAGAGTGGTTATTATGCCGGGTCTTGTGATCAGTGAGGGAGGTGCAAGTTTCCACTCTCCCCCTAATGGGCTGACCATGTCACAAATGTCAAAGAAAATACTTTTCTACGAAAAGAGGTCCAATATTCATTTTCAGAATAGCCTCAGGCAACATTACAAGTGCAGAAACAAGAGGACTGCATGAGTGAAAGGATAAGCCAATGTTTACCAATAGCCTCCGGGAAAGAAGGAATCAATGCCCACGCGGCGAACAGCTGAGCTGCAGGGAGTTACACAGCACGTATAGCACAGAAACAGGCCATTCGGCCCAATTCTGCTATTCATGCTCCACACCAATTTGATCCCACCGTCTGTCCTCTTACCCAATCAGCAGATCTTTATTCCTTTCTCTCTCACAGGTTTTTCGAGCCGCCCGTTAAGTACATCTATATGTGAGTATTGCTGAAAGAAGAGACACACTGTTCAGACTTTTCATCTTGCACTCAACAGGACAGATACAAGAACGCCAAATTTCAAACGGAGCAACAGTTTATATTGCTTGAGAACAGGATGCTGCTGTTTGGGACAATCAGCTCTGATTGGTCAAGGTTTTGCCATGGAGAATGCAGGAAGGAACTTTACCTAAATTCAAAAAAAGATGCAATGCCTGAACATGTTCCTTTTGCTTGCAGGGGACAGGTCTCTGTGTGTAAATATTTTTCACTCCAAGCATGCAAATGTGAGCCACATTGCAAAACCGACAGATAATCTTCAATTGATTGTTAACGCAATTCTTAACACAATGAGGATTGTTCAGCAAATACTGTCCAATCACAAAGTCACATCTAACGTTACACATTGTGTTCTGAGTTTTGCAAGCAAGGGCTGGTTGAGCACGGTCAGTACTCTGTCTAACGTGAACAACCATAGGGACATACTGTTCGATACAATCTGACAGCTGTTGGGACCTGTGGCTTCATACCTGGCATTGCACCAACATTGAAATTCACATACCACATTAATGTAGGAGGCAGATCATCTTTCTTTAAAATACATTTAGAGTACTCAATTCTTTTTTCCAATTAAGGGGCAATTTAGCGTGGCCAATCCACCTACCCTGCACATCTTTGGGTTGTGGGGGTGTGACCCACACAGACACGGGGAGAACGTGCAAACTCCACACGGACAGTGACCCGGGGCCAGGATCGAACCCGGGTCCCCAGTGCAGAGGGAGATCATCTTCTTGGCTTGAGGGCAGAATCCTGTTCGTGGAAAGTGCCAAATAAAAACAGAAAATGTTGGAAGAACTCAGTAGGCCTGGCAGCAATGGTGAATCTAACTCTGTTTCTCTCTCCACTGATCCTGCCCCACCTGCTGACATTTTCCAGCATTTTCAGATTTTCACATTTTTGAGATGCCTTACTCCGTCACCTGAGCTATCTTGATAATTTTTTTCCAAAGTAATGGTTGTCTCAGCCGGGAGTTTCTTTTCTTCTGGGGACTGCCATTCGCACTCTTTCCCCTTGGTTTCTGTGGTCATTAGCACCCGGTTTCCCTGGGTTTCTGTGGCTATGACTCACCTTTCATTCTCACTCCACAGTATAAATATTTCCCACTTTCTCTGTCTGTTAGCTTTGACAAAGAGTCATCGGACTCGAAACGTTCGCTCTTTTCTCTCCCTACAGATGCTGCCAGACTTGCTGAGATTTTCCAGCATTTTCTCTCGTTTCAGATTCCAGCATCCGCAGTAATTTGCTTTTATCCATTTTCTTTTGGATGTTGAGATTATGGATTCCACAAGCAAAACGATTGCGCAGCATGTCGCTAAGCGCAGTCCCGAACCCGCAGTGCTCAGTGAGCGGGAGAAGCCCGGATATGAAGGCTGCGATGGACTCTTCAGTGCAGAATTGAATTTATACCGCTGGAGAATGATTGAGGGCCTGGCGTTAAAATGTTTCTTGACCAACTTGACAACCCGGTCAAAAGTCTTTGCGTTGGGTGCTTCTGGGTGGCGAGATTCCTTATCAAATTATAAGTTCTGGGTCCACATGCTATCAGAAGTAACAGCTTTTGCTTGTCTTCCCCTGTGATCTTGTTCACGGTGAAGAAATAGCAGAGTCATTCAACGCACTGGCTCCAATCTTTAGGCTCTTGCTCAAATGGGTCTAATTCACTTGCATTTTCACATAGGTTTTGATGGTTCCTGACTCTAATTGGTCTTCCTTTTTTTGCTAATTGCTTCCCCTTCCTTCTCCCCTCGAGTCACAAAGTACGGCCAACAGCGATCGAATCTTTTACCTCATCGCCAGTATAGTGACTCGAGAAACATTCTGGAAGCTTCCTGTGGTAACAAAGGGGTTTATTGATGAAAGGCAGGGGCTGGTAACGATACAGCACAGAACACGATCGGATGGTTCATAGAATTTATAGAATTTACAGTGCAGAAGGAGGCCATTCGGCCCATCGAGTCTGCACCGGCTCTTGGACAGAGCATCCCACCCAAGGTCAACAACTCCACCCTATCCCCATAACCCAGTAACCCCACCCAATACCAAGGGCAATTTTGGACACTAAGGGCAACTTATCATGGCCAATCCACCTAACCGGCACATCTTTGAACTGTGGGAGGAAACCGGAGCACCCGGAGGAAACCCACGCAGACACGGGGAGAACGTGCAGACTCCGCACAGACAGTGACCCAAGCCGGGAATCGAACCTGGGACCCTGGAGCTGTGAAACAGTTGTGCTATCCACAGTGCTGCCGTGCTGCTCTCTTCATCTCCGGGGCCCACAGTGCCCGGGCCTCTGCTCCCAGGGCCCCGCACTAACTAGCTATTGGCTGGGGTTCACGCGCTCTCGAGAGATTGGCCCTGAGCCAGTCACATGGGCTTCCGGACCCCCCCCCCTCCCCCCACCCCCACCCACCCCCACCATCCCTAAAGCTACCCCATTTTGGCATCAAGTTGGCACGGTGAAAAAGCGGTTCGGACTCGCCTCAACCTTTGTTAGTGAGTTCCACATTCTCACCACTCTCTGAGTAAAGTGATTTCTCATGGATTCCCGATTGCACCTATGAGTGACCATCTTATATTTCTGTTTCCAAGTTCTGGTTCCCACCCACAAGTGGGAAAAACATCTCTGAGTCTACTGTATCTCACTCCTTCACTGTCCGTCAAACAATCTTTTCTCTCTGCCTCCATTATCTTCTTTCTTTAATTATAAATTTAGAGTACCCAATTATTTATTTCCAATTAAGGGGCAATTTAACGTGGCCAATGCAACTTATGGGTTGTGGGGGTGAGACCCACGCAGACACGGGGAGAATGTGTAAACTGCACACGGACAGTGACCCAGGGCCGGGATTGAACCTGGGACCTTGGCGCCGTGAGGCAGCAGTGCTAACCACTGTGCCGCCCTCTCTTTATTTAAGCTGTCAAAACCCTTGATGATTTTAAACACTTGTATGAAATCTCCTCTTCACCTTTTCTTCTCCAAGGAGAATAACCTTCGCTTCTCCAGTCTCGCCACGTCATTGTAATCACTCATCCCTGGGAAGGCAGGCAACTTTGTTTTAAAGACACCCCTCTGCTTTCTCTCCTGGGTGTGCCCAGGAGATCAATCTTTAATTCCTGGAGCTGCCTGGGAAAGACTGAAGGATTGATAACCTTCAACGACAGCAGTAGCAGAGTCGACGCACGGCAGTGACGCAAGAAGGGGGTGGAATGCAGGGGGGTGGTTGCCGGTGAATGCTGCCAGGGTGGGATTGGGGGGTTAGTGAGGCAGCAATGATTTAAAGTGACGATCTGACCCCTTGGGCATGAGGGTGGAGAGTGGGGCATTGACAGGGGTGACTGGGAGGACAGGGAAGGAATAACAGCAATTGGTAAAAATAAGACTGCCCAGTGGTTAACGCTGCTGCCTCGCAGCGCCAGGGACCTGGGTTCAATTCCGGCCTTGAGTGACTGTCTCTGTGGCGTTTGCATGTTCTCCCCGTGTCTGCGCGGGTTTCCTCCGGGTGCTCCGGTTTCCTCCCACAATCCAAAGATGTGCAGGTTAGGGGATTGGCCATGATAAAAATTGCCCCTTAGTGTTGAGGGATGTGCTTGTGGTGGTATGTATTAGGGGTAATACGGTACACCACGTGCCGACAGGCTATTGGTGGAGGGATGCTGGGTCCTGATAGGATCTGCCGCCTACTGGACTCCACCCAGAAATGCCAGTCTAAGAACCAGGCATTTCCCTCCATTTCCCTCAGCAGCTGCATTCTGTAACCACGCTGCTGGGGATCAAGTTCTGCTTAATAAAGCCTTTAATTGACGTTACCTCAACCTGCTTTGCGTCATATTGACGGTACAACAATTTATTAAGCAGAACTTGATCCCCAGCAGCGTGGTTACAGAATGCAGCTGACCCTCAAGGTTGAACCGCCTTCCTTGTTTGCGAACCTCACCCCGGATTGCAAACCCGTCGCCACTAGGAGCAGACGGTACAGCGCCCAGGACCGAGCATTTATCCGGTCCGAAGTCCAGAGGCTGCTGAAGGAAGGCATCATCCAGGCTAGCAACAGTCCCTGGAGAGCCCAGGTGGTAGTCGTTAAGACCGGGGAGAAACAGAGGATGGTCATCGACTATAGTCAGACCATCAATAGGTACACTCAGCTAGATGCGTACCCTCTCCCCCGCATATCCGACATGGTCAATCGGATTGCACAGTACAAGGTTTTTTCCACCGTGGACCTCAAGTCCGCCTACCACCAGCTCCCCATCCGTCCCGGTGACCGCAACTATACTGCCTTCGAAGCAGACGGGCGGTTATACCACTTTTTAAGGGTTCCATTCGGAGTCATGAACGGAGTCTCGGTCTTCCAACGAGAGATGGACCAAATTGTTGACCAGCACGGTTTGCGGGCCACGTTCCCGTATCTCCCGTATCAACGTCACCATCTGCGGCCACGATCAGCAGGACCACGACGCCAACCTCCAAAAATTCCTCCAGACCACTAACGCCCTGAACCTCACTTACAACAAGGAAAAATGCGTGTTCTGCACCGACCATCTAGCCATCCTGGGCTACGTAGTGCGTAATGGAGTGATAGGCCCTGACCCTGAACGCATGCGCCCCCTCATGGAGTTCCCTCTCCCCCACTGTGCCAAAGCCCTGAAACGTTGCCTGGGTTCTTTTCTTATTACGCCCAGTGGGTTCCACAATCCGCCGACAAGGCCCGTGCACTAATCCAGTCCACTAATTTTCCCCTGTCGACAGAGGCATGCCAGGCCTTTAGCCGCATCAAAGCGGATATCGCAAAGGCCACGATGCGCGCCATCGATGAGTCCCTCACCTTCCAGCTCGAGAGCAACGCATCAGATGTAACTCTGGCGGCCACCCTCAACCAAGCAGGCAGACCCGTGGCATTCTTCTCCCGAACCCGCCACGCTTCAGAAATCCGCCACTCCTCAGTGGAAAAGGAGGCACAAGCAATAGTGGAAGCTGTGCGACACTGGAGGCATTACCTGGCCGGTAGGAGTTTCACTCTCCTCACTGACCAACGGTCGGTTGCCTTCATGTTCGCTAATGCACAGCGGGGCAAGATCAAGAACGACAAGATCTTGCGGTGGAGGATAGAACTCTCCACCTTCAATTATGAGATCTTGTATCGTCCTTGAAAGCTGAACGAGCCATCCGATTCCTTATCTCACGGCACATGTGCCAATGTACAAGTGGACCGTCTACAAGCCCTCCACGAGGACCTCTGCCACCCGGGGGTCACTCGTTTCTACCACTTCCTCAAGGCCGCAACCTCCCTTACTCCGTCGAGGACATCCGAACAGTCACCAGGAACTGCCAGATCTGCGCTGAGTGCAAACCGCACTTTTTCAGGCCAGATAGAGCGCACCTGATTAAGGCCTCTCGACCCTTTGAACGCCTCAGTTTGGATTTCAAAGGCCCCCTCCCCTCCACCGATCGCAACGCGTACTTCCTGAACGTCGTTGACGAATACTCTCGTTTCCCTTTCACCATCCCCTGCCCCGACATGACAGCGTCCACGGTCATTAAAGCCCTCGGTACCATTTTTACACTGTTCGGTTTCCCCGACTATATCCATAGCGACAGGGGGTCCTCCTTTATGAGTGACGAACTGCGTCAATTCTTGCTCAGCAAGGGCATAGCCTCGAGCAGGACGACCAGTTACAACCCCCGGGGGAACGGGCAGGTGGAAAGGGAGAATGGAACGGTCTGGAAGGCCGCCCTCCTGGCCCTCCGGTCTAGGAGTCTCCCAATTTCCCGCTGGCAGGAAGTCCTCTCGGATGCCCTTCACTCTATCCGGTCCCTGCTGTGCACCACCACGAACCAAACGCCTCACGAGCGCCTCCTTCTCTTTCCTAGGAAGTCCTCCTCTGGAATGCCACTTCCGACCTGGCTAGCAGCTCCGGGACCCATTCTGCTCCGGAAACACGTGCGGGCGCACAAGTCAGATCCGTTGGTGGAACGGGTGCATCTCCTTCACGCAAACCCGCAATACGCCTATGTGGAGTACCCCGATGGCCGACAGGACACGGTCTCCCTGCGAGATCTGGCGCCCGCCGGAGCTACCCACACCCCCCCAACGCCAATCACCACCTCCTCACTCCCGCTGGCTCATCCCGCAGCCACCCCTTCCCGGGGGGTTCGGTTCTCCTCCCAGACCCGCCCAGGAGTAAGGACACAAGGGACAGTGCTACGCTCCCAGAGTCGACGGGACTCGAGCCAGCGCCATCACCACCACACCCGAGACGATCGGAAAGGACGACCAGGGCGCCCATCCGGCTCATCGAATCACTTTAACTCTCAACGTTTTCAGTTATTGTGTCTTGTTATAGTTATGGCATCATGCCGACCCTGTTTGGCCCGTTGGCCCAGTTAACGCGACAATTTTGTTTCTTGTTCAAAGTTACGGCACAGTACCGACTCTGTAAACCCCTACCACCATGCGAACCACCATCCCGCCGGGTTCTTTTTCAACAAGGGGTGAATGTGGTGGTATGTATTAGGGGTAATACAGTACACCACGTGCCGACAGGCTATTGGTGGAGGGATGCTGGGTCCTGATAGGATCTGCCGCCTACTGGACTCCACCCAGAAATGCCGGTATAAGAACCAGGCATTTCCATCCATTTCCCTCAGCAGCTGCATTCTGTAACCACGCTGCTGGAGATCAAGTTCTGCTTAATAAAGCCTTTAATTGACGTTACCTCAACCTGCCTTGCGTCATATTGACGGTACAACAGTGCTAAGCAGGATTAACACATCCTCATCATGTGCCAGGCTTCTTGATACAATTCAAGGTCGTCCACCAAGCACACATGACGGTGGCCCGGATGAGCACGTTTTTCAGGGTAGATGACTGGTTTGCAAGGTGCACGGGAAGTCCAGCAAATCATGTCCACATGTTCGGGCATGCCCGAAGCTTAGAGGGTTTTGGCAGGGTTTCGCTAGGGCTATGTCCACGGTACTTAAAACACTGGTGGTGCCGAGTCCAGAGGTAGCGATCTTTGGAGTGTCAGAAGTGCCGGGAGTTCAGGGCGCGAAAGAGGCCGACATTCTGGCCTTTGCCTCCCTGGTAGCCCGGAGACGGATCTTGTTAATGTGGAGGGACTCAAAACCCCCGAGTGTAGACACCTGGGTTAGCGACATGACTGGGTTTCTCAGTCTCGAGAAAATAAAGTTCGACTTAAGTAGGTCAATGCCAGGGTTCTCCCGGAGGTGGCAACCGTTCGCCGATTTTCTTGGGAAAAATTAAAATCTAAGCAGAATTCAAAAAGGGGGGGGGGGCAGACTTGTTTTTATTGTTGGGGGGTGTGAAGATTGGGATAGGGCTGGAAATGTTTATTGTACCATGTTTATGTCGCTGTTATTGTTATTATTATAAAAATTGCAAATACGCTAATAAAAATATATTTTTTAGAAGTGTTGAGGGATGTGCAGGTTCGGTGGGGTTACGGTGTTACACCGATGGGGTGGGGGAGTCCGTTAGCGTGTTCTTTCAGAGGAGCGGTGCAGATTCAATGGGCCGAATGGCCTCCGTCTGCACTGTAGGACTGCCCCTGATTGGTTACATTGGGGGCAGCAAAGTGGCAGACTCAATAACTCGCCAAAAACATGTGAAATGGAGAAAAGTGATTGAAGAGGAGAATGACACTGACAAGGGAGATGCTGTGCTGGGATTTTCTTTCTGGACATTGTGAAGGAAGTTAACATCTATCCAGCCCTGCTAAATATTCAATGGTCAAAATAGAGTGAGAGAAAAGTAATGATCACTCTGGCAGGCTTGCATCAAAAAATTGTGAAGCAGATTCATTGCTGGGAGGATTGAACAGGAACATTGTCGCACCTCAGCTTAAATAGAAGCAAATGCATTTGCCCAAACTGATTGGTGCAACACATAGTAGCCCTTGCAACCGGCATGAGAGAAAGTCAAAGGACAATTGGGTGAGAAATTCAAGGCAGGCCAAGGGTGAGGTGGCCCAGGGATCTCCTTGTTGGCTTTTCTTGACTCCCCTGCAACGTCAGAGAAAGGAAGAATGCAAGACTGACTTGCATTCGTATAGCGCCTTTCATGACCACAGGATGTCCCAAGGCTTTTGAAGTGGAGTCACTGCTGTAATGTTGGAAACATGGCAGATAATAATAATATTATTGTGAACAACAAGATTCCACAAACAGCAATATGAAAATTACCTGATAATCTGTTTGGTTGATTTTGGTTGAGGAATAAATAATGATGAGGACATCGGGGCGCACTCCCCCGCTCTTCTTCAAAGACCGCCATGAAATCTTTTACAACCACCTTGTATCTCATTTGAAAGGCGGTATCTTGACAGTATAGCACTCCCTCAGTTTTCTACAAGCATTATTAAGATGGATTTCGTGCTTAAGTAGGAGTGTTCTCAGTGTGTCAAGATCTATCCTTCAACGAACATCAGATTTTTAAAAAAAGGAACATGTGGCCCATGCCACATTGTCCCCTGTGGGATCTTGCTGTGCGCAGATCGGCGACCACATTTCCTACATCACAACGGCAGCTACACTTCAAAAGCACTTAAATAAAAACAGACAGTGCTGCAAATAGCAAGTTGTTGCGATCTGGAATGCGCTGCTTGAAAGGGCTGTGAAAGGAGATTGAACAGTGAGTTGCAAATGGCAATTCTTGGAGGGGAGAATTTTCAGAGCTAAGGGGGAAATGAGCAGAGGAATGGGATTAATTGGTTGGCCCGACCAAGGATCCAGCACTGGCATGATGGGCTGAATGGCTTCCTTCTAGGCTCTGTCGTTCTCTGACTCTATGCAGTAAGCTCACCAAGTAGCACAGTGGTTAGCACTGTTGCTTCACTGCGCCAAGGACGCGGGTTCGATTCCCGGCTTGGGTCACTGTCTGTGTGGAGTCTGCACGTTCTCCCCGTGTCCGCATGTTCTCCCCGTGTGAATGCAAGGTAGCACAGTGGTTAGCACTGTTGCTTCACAGCGCCAAGAACGCGGGTTCAATTCCCGGTTTGGGTCACTGTCTGTGCGGAGTCTGCACGTTCTCCCCGTGTCTGCGTGGGTTTCGCCCCCACAATCCAAAGATGTGCAAGGTTGGTGGATTGAACACGCTAAATTGCTAATTGGAAATAATGAATTGGGTACTCTAAATTTATTTTAAAAAAACATTGTGAGTGGTGAATCTCCAGAACTTCCTGATCAATTTACACCATTCCATCAATTACTTTCCACAAACAACATCCAACCCTCAACCTCCAGTATTTTACAGAACTCACTGCATTTGCATATTAATTACCATTAAACCCAGCAGAAAGTTAGGGCTGACTAACTTTGAGTTAATTAACAGCTTAAGTACCCTGTCAATGAAGCGATAATTGTTAATGCAACACCAATCTACCTCTCCCACCCCGAAAGCGAACAAGTTATACCGTTGAGTGTCATTCCTGCCGGTAATGAATTCTTCTCACAGGTTTAGTTAATTATATAATAAATAAACTTTTTTTAGATTTTAATGGCACCAAGGGGCGTGAGGAGAAAGTGGGAATATCGTTTTGAGATCGAGGATCAGTCATGATCATATTGAATGTTGGTTAGGTTTAAAAAATGTCAAATTTTACATTGTTTTCATAATTTTCCTTTTTGTCCCCTTTTCGCCCTTGTAATCCAATCTTTCTGCCCCTCTATTTATCTGCATTTCTGTACCCGCGTTGCCTCTACTTCCCCTTGTTTATTTCTCAATCATTGGAGAAGGAAACAGACTTTTCTTGCTCACTGTGGATTTCCAAATCTCTTAGCGTCCTCATTGCACCATTGTCAGCTCACACTGCAAGTGTCCAGGAAATTTCTAACAGGCTGACACATTGCGAGGTGCTCCACTTCAGCAATGATCTGGGCCAAGGATTTAGATAGAAAAATAAATATTGAAATTGATAGGCAGCTGGTCCTGATTATATGCACCCAATGTTTAAACTTTTGAAAGGTGCAAAACCTGTAATTATTCCTGTTCCGAGAAACTTGACTGTATTTACTCAGAACTTAGAAAGTTAGCACAAAATATAAAAATACTGCGGATGCTGGAAATCTTTGTCAATATAAATTTAGAGTACCCAATTGTTTTTTTTCAATTAAAGTGCAATTTAGCGTGGCCAATCCACCTACCCTGCACATCTTTGGGTTGTGGGGGTGAGACCCACGCCGACACGGGGGGGAATGTGCAAACTCCACATGGACTGTGACCCGGGGCCAGGATCGAACCCGGGTCCTCAGCGGCGTGAGGCGGCAGTGCTAACCACTGCATCACCCCGCCGTTCATGGCTGCTGGAAATCTGAAATAGAAACTGAAAACTGCTGGGAAAATCCAGCAAGTCTGGCAGCATCTGCGGAGTTAACGTTTGATCCAATATGACTTCTTCAGAACTGAAGAGAGGTAGGGACGTGATGGGTTTTATGCTGTTAAAAAGGGATGGGGACAGGTGGGGTCAAATGAAAGGCCATGGATAGGTTAAAGGATGGGGGAAATTAAATGATAAAAGATGTCAGGGAACAGAAGACAAAGGAAATGGTAATGATAATATTAAAGACTAATACTTTGGCCCGGAGTACGTGTGAATAGCAGAATAAAGGTCAGCACTGCCTGAAAGCAAAAACATGGGAGCAGTACATTGGACCATGCCCACCCAAAAAAATACATTGAAAGGAGCCAAGCAGCTGTCGGGAATCAGTCCAAACTCCAGGACAGCCGATGCTCTCCTGCCGGTCGCGACCCCACTGGGTCAACAGCCCAGTTTGAGAAACCCTGCTTTAAACTGATGCCCCATCTGTCCACTTGGGTAGATGTAAACATTGGATGCTACTATTCTGCAGAAGAGCGGCGGAGCTCTCCCTGGTGCCTTGACCAACATTCAGCCCTTAGTCAACACCGCAAAAAAAAGAGGGCAGCACGGTGGCGCAGTGGGTAGCACTGCTGCCTCACGGCGCCGAGGACCCAGGTTCGATCCCGGCTCTGGGTCGCTGTCCGTGTGGAGTTTGCACATTCTCCCCGTGTCTGCGTGGGTTTCGCTCCCACAACCCAAAGATGTGCAGGGTTGGTGAATTGGCCTCACTAAATTACCCCTAAATTGGAAAAAAAAGAATTGGGTAATCTAAATTTAAAAAATATATATATATTGCAAACAAAACCCAGATTATCCGGCTAGTATCACATTGCTGTTTGTGGGAGCTTGCTGTGCGTAAATTGGCTGCTATATTTCCTACATTATAACAGTGACCACTTCAAAAGGTACTTCATGGGCAGTAAAGCACTTTGAGAGGTCGGGTGGTCGGGAAGGAATCTATCCATATAACTGATTCAGATTCCAGCATCTGCAGTAATTTGCTTTTTTAAATCTAAATGCAAATCTTACTTGCAAAGATCCACCAGAGGGCAGATACCAGGAATCTGACAAGCAGAAGTTTTTCCCAAAAAAACCTTTCCTGTCGTCATGGGATAAAGCTGATTTGATGTTGAGGGTCCGCAGTGCTTTCTGGAAGAGAGAGACAGAGGGAGCAGGGTGAGGAGATCCCACAGCAGGAATTGTGATGGCTCAGATACTGTCTCTCCTCACTGCACTCTCTCTGCACCTCTGCAATGCTCTGGCCGGGATGGATTCCTGTTATGAGCAGGAGTCAGGGAGCGCACAGAGGTGCATGCCTGAATTCTGCAACGCTGCTTTCGGCCGGACTGTGCTGGCCAGCCATGTGTGCGGTTCCCCTCTCCCCGAGGAGTTCTGCTTGCAAACCGGGGTGACTGGAGTCACCCAGTCCTGCCATGTGTGCGATGCCCAGGATGCCCAGCGGAGCCACAATGCCAGCTCGCTGAACGACTTCCACAGTAAGGAGGAGCCTAGCTGGTGGCAGAGTCCGTCCATGCTGCAGGGAATCCAGTTCCCCGACTCTGTCAACCTAACTCTGCATCTGGGTGAGTGCCAGGACCCAGACTGGGTCCACTCTGAACTAGAACCCTTCACTGGGAGATTGTTAGAATCCTGCCTCACTTGTTACAATTCCTGGATGAATTGTAAACGTTAGAACCAAGTAGCCATTTGCCACAATCCTGGGCCACTTGTTAAATGGTTAAACTTAGTGGATAACTAGTTAAACTTATTCCAATCACTGTGGGGGGATGAATTGTAAGCTTTGCAATCAGTGGGTGATTTGTTACAATCCTGGGTCACTTGTTAAATAGCTAAACTTGTCAGTGGGTAACTTGTTAAACTTATTCCAATCACTGTGGGGGGATGAATTGTAAGCTTTGCAATTGTGCTTTGTTACAATCCCGGGTCGCCCAAGAAACTTGTTGCAATTCATTGAAACATTTCTTGTTGTTACAGCCATTGTTAAGAATAATAATCTTTATTATTGTTACCGTCACTTGTTAAACTTGCAGCAGTGAGTCCCCTTTCCTGGACCATCAAAAACAGGAGGAAGAGATTTACTCCGTGTGGGTTCAGGGAGCTGTTTCACATGAAATGTTCTTTCCCAGACCCCCAGGAAGATCAATGGCTTTTCTCTCTCACTCTCTCTGGGATAATGTGGGGAAGGAGTTTGTCGTGTTCAACATGAAACAGGAGTTTTCCCCCCCAATGGAACACTCCGGACTGGCAGCTCAAATATTCTTGTCGTTTTGCAGGTCAAGGTTGCTTCCAAGTTTTCAACCATCCATCAAATATTAAAAGTTAACGTGAAACGGGATAAATAATATTCTGTTTAAAAAAAAACGTTGGGAATATTATTTGGTTGGAAAGGTTGTTATTTCTATTGCATTTTAAAACTCCCGAGATCCACATTCCCCAAACTCACCCAGACATTTATTAAAATTTGTTAGAAATCGGCAGGCGCTCGGACCGCGCGGAATACCCGAACTCTTCACAATTGGGGGGGCGTGTTTTAGAATATAGTCTGACCTATCAGGGCAGGGTATGTAAATTTAAATGTATCTTTCCTTGCCCTGAACCAATAGCCTTCAGGTATGTACATTAGGGGGCGGGGTTACCACAGCCACATGGTTTAAAGCCAGGGGATTGGACACCAGATCATAGCAACATAAATATCGAAAATAGGGCAGTGAGAAGTCTTACAACACCAGGTTAAAGTCCAACAGGTCTGTTTCAAACACTAGCTTTCGGAGCACTGCTCCTTAGGTGAATGAAGAGGTATGTAGAGCTTCCTCATTCACCTGAGGAAGGAGCAGTGCTGTGAAAGTGATTTGAAACAAACCTGTTGGACTTTAACCCGGTTTGTAAGACTTCTTACTGTGCTCACCCCAGTCCAACGCTGGCATCTCCACATCATAGAAAATAGGAGCAGGAGGAGGTCGGTCAGCCCTTTGAGCCTGTTCTACCATTCATTGTGATCACGGCGGATTATCCGACTCAACAGCCTAATCCCGCTTTCCCCTCATATCTTTTGATCCCCTTTGTGAGGGACATCAAGAGTAAAGCGTGCTTTGTAGTCAAACAGAAAATAACTTTATTTACAACAATATGTACACATGGCCAGCCGTTCCCTACTGGTTTCCTCTCTAGCCGGTACCACACTGGCCAGCTCTATTCATACAGCTGCACTGCTAATGATTTCCCCTCACCCCCCCCCCTTCATTGGGGATCTCATATTCCCCAAGGAACATGTGATAAGCAATTGCTCCCAGCCAATAGCATCCTGGAAGGTTATAACAATCCCCTTTGCCCTAAGCACTATATCTAACTGCTTCTTGAAAACATACAATATTTTGGATCAACTACTTCCTGTGCAGCAAATTCCACAGGCTCACCACTCTCTCTGGGCGAAGAGATTTTTCATCATCTTGGTCCTAAATGGTCCACTCTATATCCTCAGACGGTGGCCCCCTGGTTCTGGACACACCCACCATTGGGAACACCATCCTGCATCTTCCCTGTATCCTATTCGAATTTTATAGGTTTCTATGAGACCCCCCCCCCCCTCATTCTCCTGAACAGCAGTGAATACACCCCTAATCGATTCAATCTCTCCTCAGACACCAGTCCCGCCATCCCAGGAATCAGTCTGGTAAATCTTCGCTTCATTTCCTCGAGAGCAAGAACATCCTTCCTCAGATAAGGAGACCAAAACTGCACACAATTTTCCAAGTGTGGCCTCACCAAGGCCCTGTATAATTGCAGCAAGACATCCCTGCTCCTGTACTCGAATCCTCTCGCTATGAAGGCTAGCGTACCATTTTCCTTCTTTACCGTCTGCTTCACCTGCATGTTTACCATCAGTGACTGGTGTGTGAGGACACCCAGGTCTTGTTGCACATTCCCCTCTCCTAATTTATGGCCACTCAGATAATAATCTGCCTTCTCATTTTTGCTACCTCGCATTTCTCCAAATTAGACTGTATCTGCCATTCATTTGCCCACTCACTCAACTTGTCCAAATCCCACTGAAGGATCTCCGCATCCTCATCACAGCTCACCCTCCCACCCAAATTGGTGTTAACTGCAAATTTGGAGATATTACATTTTGTTCCTTCATCTAAATTATTAATATATATATAGTGAATAGCTGGGGTCCTAGCGGTAAGCTACTAGTCACTGCCTGCCAATTTGAAAAAGACTCGTTAATTCCTACTCTGTGTTTCCTGTCTGCCAACCACTTTTCTGTCCATCTCAATACACGACCCTTAATCCCATTCATTTTAAATTTACACGCTAATCTCTTATGCGGGACTTCGTCAAAAGCCTTCTGAAAGTCCAAATATACCACATCCACTGGCTCCCCCTCATCAACTCTGCTAGTTACAACTTTGAAGAATTCCAGTAGATTTGTCAAGCATGATTTCCCCTTCATAAATCCCTGCTGACTCTGTCCGATCCTGCCACTGTTTTCTAAGTGCTCAGCTATAAAATCTTTGATAATAGTTTCTAGAATTTTCCCCCAAACCGACGTCTGGTCTCTCTATTTCCCTTTTTAAATAGCGGAGATACATTAGCTACCTTCCAAACTGCAGGATCTGTTCCAGAGTCTATAGAATCCCGGAATATGGCCATCAATGTGACCACTATTTCTAGAGTCACTTCCTTAAGTACTCTAGGATGGAGATTATCAGGTCCTGGGGATTTATCAGCCTTGAATCCCATCAATTTGCCCAACACCATTTCTCTACTAATATTAATCTCCTTCAGTCCCTCCCTCTCACTAAACCCTGCGTTCCCTAACATTTGGGTATCTGATTTGTGTCCTCATTTATGAAGACAGAACTATATTTTTTTAAAATTTCAGAGTACCCAATTATTTTTTTTTCCCAATTAAGGGGTAATTCAGCGTGGCCAATCCACCTAACCTGCACATCTTTGTGGGGGTGAAACCCACGCAGATAAGGGGAGATTGTGCAAACTCCACACGGACAGTGATCCAGGGCAGGGATTTGAACCCGGGTCCTCAGCGCCGCAGTCCCAGTGCTAACCACTGCACTATGTGCCGCCCCAAGTATGTGTTTAGTTGCTCAGCCATTTCTTTGTCCCCTATTATACATTCCCCTGTTTCTTACTAAGGGACCTACATTTGTCTTCATCAATCTTTTCCTCTTCACATACCTATAGAAACCTTTACAATCAGTTGATATGTTTCCTGCAAGTTTACTCTCGTACTCTATTTTCCCCTTCTTAACAGTCCCTTGGTCCTTTGCTGAATTCCAAACTGCGCCCAATCCTCAGACGTGTTGTTTTTCTTGGCCAATTTGTGTGCTTCTTTTTTTGATCGAATACTATCTCTACTTTCCCTTGTAAGCAATGAATTGACTACCTTTCTCGTTTTACTTTTTGCTGGACAGGAATAAACAATCATTGCAGTTCCCCCATGAATGCGCTCCTTGAATGTCTGCCACGTCATTGTGTATCCACTTCCATCCCTTTAAGTAACTTTTGTGAGGGCCACGAAGAATCCAGCACGAGTTGTAGAATAGAAAGAAATAACATTTATTTACAATAACAAATATATATATATACAACCTGCCAGAATGTGGTGACTAGGGGCTTTTCACAGTAACTTCATTTGAAGCCTACTTGTGACAATAAGCAATTTTCATTTCATTTCATTTCAACAGCAGCAGTAACTCCCTTGCTGCTCATTCCTCTCTAGCTGGTTCCATACTGGCCAGCTGTATTTATGCAGGGAATCTGCTAATGATTTCTTCGCCTCCCCCTCATTGGGGAAGCTCATGCTCCCTAAGGACTGTGGGATTGCCATTAGTCCCCAGCCAGTGGTAAGCAGGCAGGTTATAACAGTAACATTCCCCAATCGATCAAAGACAACTCCCACCTTACATCAACGTGGTTTCCTTTATTCAGATTCGGGACCCCAGTCTCCGAATCAACGACTTCACTCTCCACCTTGATGAAAAATTCTATCATATTATGCTTGCTCATCCCCAAGGGGTCTCGCACAAATTGCCAATGATTCTGTTCTCATTACACAGTACCCAGATTAGGATGGCTTGTTCTCGAGGTGGTTCCTCAATGTATTGGTCCAGGAAAGCATCCCGTATACATGCTAAGAATTCCTCCTCTACGGTATTGTGACTAATTTGTTTTTTGCCCAATTTATATGCGGATTAAAATCACCCATGATTACAGATGTTCCTTTATCACATAAGTTTGTAATTTACAGTTTAATGCCTTTCCCAACGTCACTACTGCAGTTTGGGGGTTTATAAACACCCACTCACGTTTTTGCCCCTCGGTGTTTCTCTGCTCGGCCCACACAGATTCCACATTGTCGGAGCTAATATCCTTCCCCACTATTACATTAATTTCCTCTTTAACTAACACAGCCACTCCATTGCCTTTTCCTTTTTGTCTGTCCTTCCTAAATACTGAATAGCTCTGGACCTTCAGTTCCCATCCCTGGTCACCCTGCAGCCATGTCTCCCTAATCCTGATTATATCAGACCCGTTTATGTCTATCTGCGCGATTAGTTCATCCACTTTATTGCAAATGCTCTGCGCGTTAAGGCACAGAGCCTTTAAGCTTGTCTTTTTATTTTTTTTAAATTTAGAGTACCCAATTAATTTTTTCCAATTAAGGGGCAATTTAGCGTGGCCAATCCACCTAGCCTGCACATCTGTGGGTTGTGGGGGCGAAACCCACGCAAACCCGGGGAGAATGTGCAAACTCCACACGGATAGTGACCGGGGACTGGGATTGAACCTGGGACCTCGGCGCCGTGAGGCAGCATACTGCCCAAGCTTGTCTTTTTAACTTTACTTTTTCCACTGTGGCTCTGCTTGAAGCTGCCCTTGGTTTCTCTGCCCATCACATTTCTTATTCCACTTTCTGTCTTTTGTTTTTGTCCTTCTTTCCTCCTCCTCTGACTCCCTGCATTGGTTCCCATCCCCCCTGCCATTTTATCTTAAGCATTCCACAACCACTCTAGCAAATACTGCCCTCGGACACCAGACCCAGTCCTGCCCACGTGTAACCCGTCCAGTTTGTACAGGTCCCACCTCCCTCAGAACCGGCCCCAATGCCCCAGGGATCTGAAACCCTCCCCCTCACACCTCACAATGTTTTCTGCTATTTCCACTCTGACTAGCACGTGGCATTGGCAGTAATCCTGAGATCACCACCTTAGAGGTCCGACTTCTCAACTTTCTTCCTAACTCCCTCAATTCTGCTTTTAGGACCTCATCTCTTCTGTTTACGTACGTCGTTGGTACCGGTGTGCAGCATGACCAATGGCTGTTCACCGCGCGCCCCCCCCCCCCCCCCCCCCCCCCCCCCCCCCCCCCCCGAATGTCCTGCTCCGAGACATCCTTGACCCTAGCACCAGGAAGGCAACATACCATCCTGGTGTCTCATTTGCGGCCAAAGAAACGCTTATCTATTCCCCTTCCAATTGAATCCCACATAACTATTGCATTGCCACACCTTTTACTGGTCCGCTCTGTAACAGAACCAACAGTGGTGCAACAAATATGGCTGCTGCTGCTTTCCCCTGAGAGGCCATTCCCCTCACAGGTATTCAAAGTGGGCTATCTGTTTTTCAGGGGAATGGCCACATAAGACTCATGCACTGCCTGGCGGTCACCCATTCCCTTCCTGCCTGTGGAGTCTGAGCCTGCGGTGTGACCACTTCTCTATATGTGCAATCCGTGACACTCTCTGCCTCGTGGATGCTCCACAGTGTCTCCAGACGCTGCTCCTGCTCCGAAACCCGGGCTTCCAGGAACTGGAGCTGGACACGCTTCCTGCACACATGCTGGCCCCGGGCACTGGAAATATTCTTGGCTTCCCACATAAAGCAAGAGGAGCAAATCAAGGCTTTGAGCTCTCCTGTCATGATGTAACCCTTTAAATTAAACCTTTCCCCTTTCCCCGTTATGATTTGCTCTAGCCATTGAGCCACTGGCCATGGCGTTGAGAGCCTCAAGGAACTGGCAGGGGCTGGTCCGGGAGGAGGTGGAGCACCGGGTCTCGCTCTAAGCGTACGATCTCCTCCTGTATATTTTGGACCCACTGGAGGGGATGGGGAAGGTCATGCGGATCTTGAGGGAATTTGGCAGTTTCTCGGGGTATAAACTGAACGTGGGGAAGAGCGAGTTGTTTGTGATCCAGGCTAAAGGGCAGGAGAAGAGACTGAGGGAGCTGCCGCTGAGGAGGGGAGAGACGAGCTTTCGCTACCTGGGAATACAGGTGGCCCGGAAGTGGGATTTGTTGCATAAGCTGGTGGAACAAATGGAAGGGGACTTTAAAAGATGGGACATGTTCCCGCTGTCTCTGGCGGGGAGGGTACAGACCGTGAAAATGACGGTCCTCCCCAGATTTCTATTTGTATTCCAGTGCCTTCCCATCTTCATCCCGAAGGCCTTTTTCAAGCGGGTGAATAAGATCATCTCGGGATTTGTGTGGGCGAATAAGACCCCTACGAGTAAAGAGAGAGCTGCTGGAACGCAGTCGGGGGAGGGAGGGCTGGCGTTGCCGAACGTTTGCAACTACTACTGGGCGGCCAACATAGCCATGATCAGGAAGTGGGTATTGGGGGAGGGGTCAGCATGGGAGCGGTTGGAGGCGGCGTCATGTAAAGGCACCAGTTTGGGAGCGCTGGTAACGGCACCTCTGCCGTTCTCGCCGGCCCGTTACTCCACAGGCCTGGTGGTGGTGGCGGCACTGAGGATCTGGGGGCAGTGGAGGAGACACAAGAGGGTGGAAGGCGCGTTGGTCTGGACCCCGGTATGTAATAACCACAGGTTCCTGCCGGGTAGGATGGATGGCGGGTTCCAGAGCTGGCAGAGGGTGGGTATTAGAAGGATGGGTGACCTGTTTATAGATGGGAACTTTCCCAGCCTGCAGGCGCTGGAGGACAAATTTAAACTGCCGCCAGGGAACGGCTTTAGGTATCTACAAGTGCGAACCTTCCTGAGGAAGCAGGTGGTGGCCTTCCCGCTTCTGCCGCCACGTAGGATACAGGACAGAGTAGTGTCTGGTACCTGGGTGGGGGAGGGGAAGGTGTCGGACATCTACCAGGAGCTGCTGGAGGCGGAGGAAACCCCGGTGGAGGAGCTTAAAGGCAAGTGGGAGGAGGAGTTAGGAGTAGAGTTGGAGCCGGGTCTGTGGGCGGAAGCCCTAAGTAGGGTCAATTCCTCCTCATCATGTGCCAGGCTCAGTTTAACCCAGTTTAAGGTGGTACACCGGGCACACATGACGGCGGCGAGGATGAGTAAGTTTTTCGGGTTATATGCAACTGAGGGCTTTTGCGAGGCAACAGGTGAGGGAATTCCCGCAGCTCCCGACACAAGAGGTGCAGGACAGAGTGATCTCAAAGACATGGGTGGGGGATGGTAAGGTGTCAGATATATATAGGGAAATGAGGGACGAAGGGGAGACTATGGTAGATGGACTAAAAGGGAAATGGGAAGAAGAGCTGGGGGAGGAGATCGAGGAGGGGCTGTGGGCAGATGCCCTAAGCAGGGTAAACTCGTCGTCCTCGTGTGCCAGGCTAAGCCTGATTCAGTTTAAGGTATTACACAGGGCGCATATGACTGGAGCACGGCTCAGTAAATTTTTTGGGGTGGAGGATAGGTGTGCGAGGTGCTCGAGAAGCCCAGCGAATCATACCCATATGTTTTGGTCATGCCCGGCACTACAGGGGTTTTGGATGGGGGTGACAAAGGTGCTTTCAAAAGTAGTGGGGGTCCGGGTCGAACCAAGCTGGGGGTTGGCTATATTTGGGGTTGCACAAGAGCCGGGAGTGCAGGAGGCGAGAGAGGCCGATGTTTTGGCCTTTGCGTCCCTAGTAGCCCGGCGCAGGATATTGTTAATGTGGAAAGAAGCCAAGCCCCCGGGGGTGGAGACCTGGATAAATGACATGGCAGGGTTTATAAAGCTAGAGCGGATTAAGTTCGTTCTAAGGGGGTCGGCTCAAGGGTTCACCAGGCGGTGGCAACCGTTCGTCGAATACCTCGCAGAAAGATAGACTGAATGGGAAAAAGAAGGCAGCAGCAGCAGCCCAGGATCGGGGGGGGGGGGGGAGGAGGAACCAGAAGGACTCTCAGGGTTGTTAATATATACTGTATAATATGTATCGGTCGTTGCGACTGATAATTATATATTGGACTGTTAAATTATATTTTTGGAGAGTGTTACTTGTGATAAGGCAGTTGCCAATTAGGGTTAGTTTTCATTTTTGTTATTTATTATTTATTCATTTTTTGTTTATAAAATAGGTCATTGTTATTTGTGTTGTTATAATGTTGTGTAAAGGATGCACAATGTACTGTGTTGGTTGACCAAAAATTTTCAATAAAATATTTATAAAAAAAAGAGTAAGTTTTTCGGGGTGGAAGACAGATGTGCGAGGTGTGCGGGAAGCCCAGCAAACCATGTCCATATGTTTTGGGCATGCCCGAAGCTTGGAGGATTCTCGCAGGGGTTTGCCAGGGCAACGTCCAAGGTGCTAGGTACGCGGGTGGTGCCGAGTCCAGAGGTGGCATCTTTGGAGGGTCGGAAGATCCGGGGGTTCAGGGGGCGAAAGAGGCCGACATTCTGGCCTTTGCCTCCCCGGTAGCCCGGAGACGGATTCTGTTAATGTGGAGGGACTCGAAGCCCCCAAAATTAGAGACCTGGGTAAGTGGCATGGCTGGGTTTCTCAGTCTCGAGAAAATAAAGTTCGCTCTAAGAGGGTCAATGTTGGGGTTCGTCCGGAGGTGAGAACTTTCTCGTCGACTTTCTCGGGGAAAATTAATCTAAAATGTCGGCAGTAGCAGCTTTCCGAGCCGGGGGGGGGGGGGGGGTTGTGTTTGTTTGTTTTTTGTTATTTTATGTGGTCTGTGAAGACAGAGCCGTTCGGGGAAATAGCTATTTTTCCACCATTTTAATGTTTAACGTTTATTGTTCTTTTTCTGTTCTTGTTATAACATTTTACAAATACTTCAATAAAAATATATTTTTTAAATACCTTGAGAAGATGCTTGCTATTAAATTAAATCCAATTTCTTGGCCTCGTTACTACCAATCAAAGCCCTTACAGTTTTGTAAACCACAAAATGTATTTGCAACAATGTGATAAAAGATTTAAAGACGTACCGACCATCCCGCCAGTTATTAATCAGCTCTCTCCCATCTGGCCTCAGCTGCAGCAGGGCAAGGCCACTCTCGGAAGATTTAAAAGCTACAAAGCAAGGAGAATAAGGTCAACATGATACTGGCAGCAGAGGGAGGGGGCTCCGATACTGGGTGGGAGATTTGGGTGCTTTACTTCCCATCTTCAGTCCGCCATTGAGTTTGGATGCTCTCCCAATTTGGTATTTTCTAATTTTCCGATCTCCAATTTTGGGATACCCCAGTTGGCACCAGCCCTGCCTCTGAGCCGGAAGGTTGAAGGTGCAAGTGCCGCTTCAGAGATATGAGAATCGAATCAAGGCTGAAGCTCAGTGCAGTACTGAGGGAGTGCCGCACTGTCAGAGGGTCAGTACTGAGGGAGTGCCGCACTGTCAGAGGGTCAGTACTGAGGGAGTGCCGCACTGTCAGAGGGTCAGTACTGAGGGAGTGCCGCACTGTCAGAGGGTCAGTACTGAGGGAGTGCTGCACTGTCAGAGGGTCAGTACTGAGGGAGTGCCGCACTGTCAGAGGGTCAGTACTGAGGGAGTGCCGCACTGTCAGAGGGTCAGTACTGAGGGAGTGCTGCACTGTCAGAGGGTCAGTACTGAGGGAGTGCCGCACTGTCAGAGGGTCAGTACTGAGGGAGTGCTGCACTGTCAGAGGGTCAGTGCTGAGGGAGTGCTGCACTGTCAGAGGGTCAGTACTGAGGGAGCGCTGCACTGTCAGAGGGTCAGTACTGAGGGAGTGCCGCACTGTCAGAGGGTCAATACTGAGGGAGTGCCGCACTGTCAGAGGGTCAGTACTGAGGGAGCGCCGCACTGTCAGAGGGACAGTACTGAGGGAGTGCTGCACTGTCAGAGCGTCAGTACTGAGGGTATGCTGGACTGTCAGAGGGTCAGCACTGAGGGAGTGCTGCACTGTCAGAGGGTCAGTACTGAGGGAGTGCTGCACTGTCAGAGGGTCAGTACTGAGGGAGTGCCGCACTTTCAGAGGGTCAGTACTGAGGGAGTGCCGCACTGTCAGAGAGTCAGTACTGAGGGAGTGCCGCACTGTCAGAGGGTCAGTACTGAGGGAGTGCCGCACTGTCAGAGGGTCAGTACTGAGGGAGTGCCGCACTGTCAGAGGGTCAGTACTGAGGGATGCCGCACTGTCAGAGGGTCAGTACTGAGGGAGTGCTGCACTGTCAGAGGGTCAGTACTGAGGGAGTGCTGCACTGTCAGAGGGTCAGTACTGAGGGAGTGCTGCACTGTCAGAGGGTCAGTACTGAGGGAGTGCCGCACAGTCAGAGGGTCAGTACTGAGGGAGTGCTGCACTGTCAGAGCGTCAGTACTGAGGGAGTGCTGCACTGTCAGAGGGTCAGTACTGAGGGAGTGCTGCACTGTCAGAGGGTCAGTACTGAGGGAGTGCCGCACTGTCAGAGGGTCAGGACTGAGGGAGTGCTGCACTGTCAGAGGGTCAGTACTGAGGGAGTGCTGCACTGTCAGAGGGTCAGTACTGAGGGAGTGCTGCACTGTCAGAGGTTCAGTTCTGAGGGAGTGCTGCACTGTCAGAGGGTCAGTACTGAGGGAGTGCTGCACTGTCAGAGGGTGAGTACTCAGGGAGTGCTGCACTGTCAGAGGGTCAGTAGTGAGGGAGTGCTGCACTGTGTGAAGGTCAGGACTGAGGGAGTGCTGCACTGTCCGAGGGTCAGTACTGAGGGACGGCTGCACTGTCCGAGGGTCAGTACTGAGGGAGTGCTGCACTGTCAGAGGGTTAGTGCTGAGGGAGTGATGCACTGTCAGAGGGTGAGTACTCAGGGAGAGCCGCACTGTCAGAGTGTCAGTACTGAGGGAGTGCTTCACTGTCAGAGGTTCAGTTCTGAGGGAGTGCTGCACTGTCAGAGGGTCAGTACTGAGGGAGTGCTGCACTGTCAGAGGGTGAGTACTCAGGGAGTGCTGCACTGTCAGAGGGTCAGTAGTGAGGGAGTGCTGCACTGTGTGAAGGTCAGGACTGAGGGAGTGCTGCACTGTCCGAGGGTCAGTACTGAGGGACGGCTGCACTGTCCGAGGGTCAGTACTGAGGGAGTGCTGCACTGTCAGAGGGTTAGTGCTGAGGGAGTGATGCACTGTCAGAGGGTGAGTACTCAGGGAGAGCCGCACTGTCAGAGTGTCAGTACTGAGGGAGTGCTGCACTGTCAGAGGGTCAGTACTGAGGGAGCGCTGCACTGTCACAGGGTCAGTACTGAGGGATCGCCGCACTGTCAGAGGGTCAGTACTGAGGGTGCGCTGCACTGTCACAGGGTCAGTACTGAGGGAGTGCCGCACTGTCAGAGCGTCAGTACTGAGAGAGTGCCGCACTGTCAGAGGGTCAGTACTGAGGGTGTGCTGCACTGTCAGAGGGTCAGTACTGAGGGAGCGCTGCACTGTCAGAGTGTCAGTACTGAGGGAGTGCGGCACTGTCAGTACTGCGGGAGTGCTACACTGTCAGAAGGTCAGTACTGAGAGAGTGTTGCACTGTCAGAGGGTCAGTACTGAGGGAGTGCTGCACTGTCAGAGGGTCATTACTGAGGGAGCGCTGCACTGTCAGAGGGTCAGAACTGAGGGAGTGCCGCACTGTCAGAGGGTCAGTACTGAGGGAGTGCTGCACTGTCAGAGGGTCAGTACTGAGGGAGTGCTGCACTGTCAGAGCGTCAGTACTGAGGGAGTGCTGCACTGTCAGAGGGTCAGTACTGAGGGAGTGCTGCACTGTCAGAGGGTGAGTACTGAGAGAGTGCTGCACTGTCAGAGGGTCAGTACTGAGGAAGTGCTGCACTGTCAGAAGGTCAGTACTGAGGGAGTGCTGCACTGTCAGAGGGTCAGTACTGAGGGAGTGCTGCACTGTCAGAGGGTGAGTACTCAGGGAGTGCTGCACTGTCAGAGGGTTAGTGCTGAGGGAGTGATGCACTGTCAGAGGGTCAGTACTAAGGGAGTGCCGCACTGTCAGAGTGTCAGTACTGAGGGAGTGCTGCACTGTCAGAGGGTCAGTACTGAGGGAGCGCTGCACTCTCACAGGGTCAGTACTGAGGGATCGCCGCACTGTCAGAGGGTCAGTACTGAGGGAGCGCTGCACTGTCACAGGGTCAGTACTGAGGGAGTGCCGCACTGTCAGAGCGTCAGTACTGAGAGAGTGCCGCACTGTCAGAGGGTCAGTACTGAGGGTGTGCTGCACTGTCAGAGGGTCAGTACTGAGGGAGTGCTGCACTGTCAGAGGGTGAGTACTCAGGGAGTGCCGCACTGTCCAAGGGTCAGTACTGAGGGAGTGCCGCACTGTCAGAGGGTCAGTACTGAGGGAGTGCTGCACTGTCAGAGGGTCAGTAGTGAGGGAGTGCGGCACTGTCAGAGGGTCAGTACTGTGGGAGTGCTACACTGTCAGAAGGTCAGTACTGAGGGAGTGTTGCACTGTCAGAGGGTCAGTACTGAGGGAGTGCTGCACTGTCAGAGTGTCAGTACTGCGGGAGTGCTACACTGTCAGAAGGTCAGCACTGAGAGAGTCTTGCACTGTCAGAGGGTCAGTACTGAGGGAGTGCTGCACTGTCAGAGGGTCAGTACTGAGGGAGTGCCGCACTGTCAGAGGGTCAGTACTGAGGGAGTGCTGCACTGTCAGAGCGTCAGTACTGAGGGAGTGCTGCACTGTCAGAGGGTCAGTACTGAGGGAGTGCTGCACTGTCAGAGCGGCAGTAATGAGGGAGTGCCGCACTGTCAGAGGGTCAGTACTGAGGGTGCGCTGCACTGTCACAGGGTCAGTACTGAGGGAGTGCCGCACTGTCAGAGCGTCAGTACTGAGAGAGTGCCGCACTGTCAGAGGGTCAGTACTGAGGGTGTGCTGCACTGTCAGAGGGTCAGTACTGAGGGAGTGCGGCACTGTCAGTACTGCGGGAGTGCTACACTGTCAGAAGGTCAGTACTGAGAGAGTGTTGCACTGTCAGAGGGTCAGTACTGAGGGAGTGCTGCACTGTCAGAGGGTCATTACTGAGGGAGCGCTGCACTGTCAGAGGGTCAGAACTGAGGGAGTGCCGCACTGTCAGAGGGTCAGTACTGAGGGAGTGCTGCACTGTCAGAGGGTCAGTACTGAGGGAGTGCTGCACTGTCAGAGCGTCAGTACTGAGGGAGTGCTGCACTGTCAGAGGGTCAGTACTGAGGGAGTGCTGCACTGTCAGAGGGTGAGTACTGAGAGAGTGCTGCACTGTCAGAGGGTCAGTACTGAGGAAGTGCTGCACTGTCAGAAGGTCAGTACTGAGGGAGTGCTGCACTGTCAGAGGGTCAGTACTGAGGGAGTGCTGCACTGTCAGAGGGTGAGTACTCAGGGAGTGCTGCACTGTCAGAGGGTTAGTGCTGAGGGAGTGATGCACTGTCAGAGGGTCAGTACTAAGGGAGTGCCGCACTGTCAGAGTGTCAGTACTGAGGGAGTGCTGCACTGTCAGAGGGTCAGTACTGAGGGAGCGCTGCACTCTCACAGGGTCAGTACTGAGGGATCGCCGCACTGTCAGAGGGTCAGTACTGAGGGAGCGCTGCACTGTCACAGGGTCAGTACTGAGGGAGTGCCGCACTGTCAGAGCGTCAGTACTGAGAGAGTGCCGCACTGTCAGAGGGTCAGTACTGAGGGTGTGCTGCACTGTCAGAGGGTCAGTACTGAGGGAGTGCTGCACTGTCAGAGGGTGAGTACTCAGGGAGTGCCGCACTGTCCAAGGGTCAGTACTGAGGGAGTGCCGCACTGTCAGAGGGTCAGTACTGAGAGAGTGCCGCACTGTCAGAGGGTCAGTACTGAGGGTGTGCTGCACTGTCAGAGGGTCAGTACTGAGGGAGCGCTGCACTGTCAGAGTGTCAGTACTGAGGGAGTGCGGCACTGTCAGTACTGCGGGAGTGCTACACTGTCAGAAGGTCAGTACTGAGAGAGTGTTGCACTGTCAGAGGGTCAGTACTGAGGGAGTGCTGCACTGTCAGAGGGTCAGAACTGAGGGAGTGCCGCACTGTCAGAGGGTCAGTACTGAGGGAGTGCTGCACTGTCAGAGGGTCAGTACTGAGGGAGTGCTGCACTGTCAGAGCGTCAGTACTGAGGGAGTGCTGCACTGTCAGAGGGTCAGTACTGAGGGAGTGCTGCACTGTCAGAGGGTGAGTACTGAGAGAGTGCTGCACTGTCAGAGGGTCAGTACTGAGGAAGTGCTGCACTGTCAGAAGGTCAGTACTGAGGGAGTGCTGCACTGTCAGAGGGTCAGTACTGAGGGAGTGCTGCACTGTCAGAGGGTGAGTACTCAGGGAGTGCTGCACTGTCAGAGGGTTAGTGCTGAGGGAGTGATGCACTGTCAGAGGGTCAGTACTAAGGGAGTGCCGCACTGTCAGAGTGTCAGTACTGAGGGAGTGCTGCACTGTCAGAGGGTCAGTACTGAGGGAGCGCTGCACTCTCACAGGGTCAGTACTGAGGGATCGCCGCACTGTCAGAGGGTCAGTACTGAGGGAGCGCTGCACTGTCACAGGGTCAGTACTGAGGGAGTGCCGCACTGTCAGAGCGTCAGTACTGAGAGAGTGCCGCACTGTCAGAGGGTCAGTACTGAGGGTGTGCTGCACTGTCAGAGGGTCAGTACTGAGGGAGTGCTGCACTGTCAGAGGGTGAGTACTCAGGGAGTGCCGCACTGTCCAAGGGTCAGTACTGAGGGAGTGCCGCACTGTCAGAGGGTCAGTACTGAGGGAGTGCTGCACTGTCAGAGGGTCAGTAGTGAGGGAGTGCGGCACTGTCAGAGGGTCAGTACTGTGGGAGTGCTACACTGTCAGAAGGTCAGTACTGAGGGAGTGTTGCACTGTCAGAGGGTCAGTACTGAGGGAGTGCTGCACTGTCAGAGTGTCAGTACTGCGGGAGTGCTACACTGTCAGAAGGTCAGCACTGAGAGAGTCTTGCACTGTCAGAGGGTCAGTACTGAGGGAGTGCTGCACTGTCAGAGGGTCAGTACTGAGGGAGTGCCGCACTGTCAGAGGGTCAGTACTGAGGGAGTGCTGCACTGTCAGAGCGTCAGTACTGAGGGAGTGCTGCACTGTCAGAGGGTCAGTACTGAGGGAGTGCTGCACTGTCAGAGCGTCAGTAATGAGGGAGTGCCGCACTGTCAGAGCGTCAGTACTGAGTGAGTGCCGCACTGTCAGAGGGTCAGTACTGAGAGAGTGCTGCACTGTCAGTGGGTCAGTACTGAGGGCGTGCCGCACTGTCAGAGGGTCAGTACTGAGGAAGTGCTGCACTGTCAGAGGGTCAGTACTGAGGGAGTGCTGCACTGTCAGAGGGTCAGTACTGAGGGAGTGCCGCACTGTCAGAGGGTCAATACTGAGGGAGTGCCGCACTGTCAGAGCGTCAGTACTGAGAGAGTGCCGCACTGTCAGAGGGTCAGTACTGAGGCAGTGCTGCACTGTCAGAGGGTCAGTACTGAGGGAGTGCTGCACTGTCAGAGGGTCAGTACTGAGGGAGTGCTGCACTGTCAGAGGGTCAGTACTGAGAGAGTGCTGCACTGTCAGAGGGTCAGTACTGAGGGAGTGCTGCACTGTCAGAGGTTCAGTTCTGAGGGAGTGCTGCACTGTCAGAGGGTCAGTACTGAGGGAGTGCTGCACTGTCAGATGGTGAGTACTCAGGGAGTGCTGCACTGTCAGAGGGTCAGTAGTGAGGGAGTGCTGCACTGTGAGATGGTCAGGACTGAGGGAGTGCTGCACTGTCCGAGGGTCAGTACTGAGGGACGGCTGCACTGTCCGAGGGTCAGTACTGAGGGAGTGCTGCACTGTCAGAGGGTTAGTGCTGAGGGGGTGATGCACTGTCAGAGGGTGAGTACTGAGGGAGCGCTGCACTGTCACAGGGTCAGTACTGAGGGATCGCCGCACTGTCAGAGGGTCAGTACTGAGGGTGCGCTGCACTGTCACAGGGTCAGTACTGAGGGAGTGCCGCACTGTCAGAGCGTCAGTACTGAGAGAGTGCCGCACTGTCAGAGGGTCAGTACTGAGGGTGTGCTGCACTGTCAGAGGGTCAGTACTGAGGGAGTGCTGCACTGTCAGGAGGGTGAGTACTCAGGGAGTGCTGCACTGTCAGAGGGTCAGTACTGAGGGAGTGCTGCACTGTCAGAGTGTCAGTACTGAGGGAGTGCCGCACTCTCCAAGGGTCAGTACTGAGGGAGTGCCGCACTGTCAGAGGGTCAGTACTGAGGGAGTGCTGCACTGTCAGAGGGTCAGTAGTGAGGGAGTGCTGCACTGTCAGAAGGTCAGGACTGAGGGAGTGCTGCACTGTCCGAGGGTCAGTACTGAGGGACGGCTGCACTGTCCGAGGGTCAGTACTGAGGGAGTGCTGCACTGTCAGAGGGTCAGTGCTGAGGGAGTGATGCACTGTCAGAGGGTCAGTACTGAGGGAGAGCCGCACTGTCAGAGGGTCAGTACTGAGGGAGTGCTGCACTGTCAGAGGGTCAGTACTGAGGGAGTGCTGCACTGTCAGAGGGTCAGTACTGAGGGATTGCTGCACTGTCAGAGGGTCAGTACTGAGGGAGTGCTGCACTGTCATAGGGTCAGTACTGAGGGAGTGCTGCACTGTCAGAAGGTCAGTACTGTGGGAGTGCTGCACTGTCAGAGCGTCAGTACTGAGGGAGCGCCGCACTGTCACAGGGTCAGTACTGAGGGAGCGCCGCACTGTCACAGGGTCAGTATTGTCAATAAAACAGCTTATCTGCTCATTATCCGAGTGTGGTTCATGGGAGCTTCTGTGTGCAGTTGGTTGACATGTTCCTTCTATAATTCCTAGTAATCAAACTTGAAAAAGGATTTAATGGCTGTAACTCACTTTCTGATGCCTGGTAGTTGTGACATGTTCCACTGAAATATTGACAATTTTTTTCGTACTATTTTAAACTATTGCTGATTTTTAAAAAAAAACATTTTTGTGGCGCCCGTCACACCCTCAGGACCTTCCAAAGAATTCTGAGATCTTCAATGCTTGTTTTTACACAGCAACCTCATTGCCGTGCTGATGTAAGCCTACTTGTGACACTAATAAAGGTTATTATTATAAAGCACTTCAGGACATCCTGAGTTTGTGAATGGTGTTATGGAAATGCAAGTTTTCTTACTTCAATGAACCTTCTTCCCCACCCCACCTCACCTCACCCTCACCCTCACTCCCTCGTGCCTTGGACACCTCAGTTTGTGTTCTGCGCCTTGCTCAGTCATTGACCACTCATGTTCTCTGTCTGTACTTGCTCTGTATGAATGTAATGTGTTTGATCATAGATCATGTAATTTACAGTGCAGAAGGAGGCCATTCGGCCCATCGGGTCTGCACCGGCTCTTGGAAAGAGCACCCTACTCAAGCCCACACTTCTACCCTATCCCCGTAACCCAGTAACCCCACTTAACCTTATTTTTTTTGGACACTAAGGGGTAATTTATCATGGCCAATCCACCTAACAGCACATCTTTGGACTGTGGGAGGAAACCGGAGCACCCGGAGGAAACCCACGCAGACACGGGGAGAACGTGCAGACTCCCCACAGACAGTGACCCAAGCCGGGAATCGAACCTGGGACCCTGGAGCTGTGAAGCGACTGTGCTAACCACTGTGCTACCGTGCCACCCCTAATCGATCAGTGGTGAACGTTCTGTGTTGTTGGTGGTTGAGTTGACCCACTTCACAACATGGCTGTGTTGCGAATGACGAAATCACCAGGGTGACAGATGAGGCTCCCGTGCAAATCGGCCTCGGAATTTACATGTTCAGCCGCTGAAGCGGGAACTGTCGGCCTTGTCATTGATGGGTGTGTCTGCTTCAGACTAAGACTAAGATGCTGCATTTTATTTGGTGATGTTTTCTTTCGGAAGCGTAAACATTAAGCTGGAGTGAAGCCGAGTTGAGGCAATGGACAATGCATTTGCTCCTCTGAGCTAATGTGTTGTTTAGACTATCGATGTGGAACTGACATCCTTAAATGTCTGAACTTGATTCCTATCTGTGTGTGATCGTCACAAAATCAAATCAGACTTGGAGCCTTATCCTTGTTGCAGTTTGGCTCAGCTGAGTGATCCAGTATCCTGCAATGTAAAGGAAAACACCTGGAGCTCAATGCTTCGCTTTCTTAATAATAATCTTTATTATTGTCACAAGCAGGCTTACATTAACACTGCAATGAAGTTACTGTGAAAATCCCCTAGTCGCCACACTCCGGCGCCTGTTCGGGTACACGGAGGGAGAATTCAGAATGTCCAATTCACCTAACAAGCACGTCTTTCGGGACTTGTAGGAGGAAACCGGAGCGCCCGGAGGAAACCCACGCAGACACGGGGAGAACGTGCAGACTCCGCACAGACAGTGACCCAAGCCGGAATCGAACCTGGGACCGTGGTGCTGTGAAGCAACAGGGCTAACCACAGTGCTACCATGCGAGTAGTCGGGCTGGATGAGGGTACAGTTCTGTAAGCCTGTCAGCACCCAGCAGTGATGGTGAACGATGCTTGGTGTGAGTTATGATGTGCACAGCAGAGTTTTTGATGAGCTGAAGTTCACAGCGAATTGTGCAGCGTTTTATCAATTCCCTGAGACACCTTCACGCGCTGTGCACTCACTGGCTCACCTCTGAAGCACGTTGGCTGTGGCTACATTGAGATGTACTGTGTACTGTCACTTTAAACTGTGCTCGGCCATGTGAACCCTGGCTTGTGGAGCTGCCTCACAGCTCTCAGACCACTCAAAAGTCTAAGTAAACATGGAGGAGTTCAAATCCCTCCCTGGATTCCATGAAGCCTGAAACGTAAGCCTTGTACAGCCAACAAGCAATCATTGTTTAAATCGACATTATTTTATGCTGTCTGGTGAATAGATTAATGGTCCATGTGAGTCCAGATTTCTCTTTCCTTGAAAATAATATGAATTACTGCAGCAGACTGGGTGATAAACAGGAACTGTGGCAGTTGGCTAGCTTGCTGTACAATCGTGGGAATGGACACGCGGAGGAGCAAGACAAAATGCTTCTAAATCTGCTGTTCTGTTGCAATCCAGTGAATGAAAGAGGAATCTGGAGTCAGTCTTTCCTTAACATAGGTTTATTCATAAAACCCAGATGTGGTGTTGGGTGTTTGGTCTACAAACAGGTCAACACGGCTGGAGATGGTGTAACTCTATTTTATTAACAACTCAACTGTAATAACATACTGTAAGCTTGGGTACGTGCATTACCAGCTAACCTGTGGATCCTGTCCTATCACTATCTAGGTGAGGCACTCAGCACATGGTGAATGTCTGTGTTGCAGGCTGTGAGCTCTGTGCTCCGAGCTGGCTGCTGCTAGAATGAGCGGGAACTCTCCTGTCCCCTGTCTTTATAGTGCGTGTGCTCTCACTGGTGATTGGCTGCAGTGTTGTGTATGCTGGTTGGTCCCACTGCATGTCCATCAGTGTGTCAGTGTGTGTGTGATTGCACCATGATATGCTGATGTATATGACACCAGAGAAACAGGCACGGACTCCCCTTTTCGTTCTACTGGCCAGATGTGGAAAACAGTTCTTGTACAGCTTAAGAATAATGCCCAAACATTTTGCCATTAGTAACATCTCCTCTAACTTATATCTGGAGCATGCGCTCCATGGTGACAACATTCAACATCAACACCGTCCACCTGGCCCCCTGAGGATATCCTGTGCAGGCCACCACCCACCTTCATCTGACTTACACAGCACACACGAGCCATTCAGCCCGTCATATCCCTGCCGGCTCTCTGAAAGGGAAACTATGCTGCCCCCACTCCCCTGCCCTTTCCCCAGCTCTTTCGCCCCACTCTCTCCCAAGTTAAAATGCTCTTGGAGTGGCATCAGCTGACCTCCATTAGCATATTCAAAGAAGGACCCCACCAATTATAGGTGCACCCCCCGCCCCCACCCAACCGCGACGCCGGCTCAGGTTAAAATTGGGTGAGATGTGTCAGTAACCCGTCTGTTATAACCTGCCTACTGACAATTGGCTGGGGACTAATGACTATCCCACAATCCTATGGGAGTATGAACTTCCCCAATGAGGGGGGCGGAGAAACTCCTACTATAAATAAGCTGGCCAGTCCAGGAACCAGGAGGAAGGAGAAGGTAGCAAGGGAAGTTACTGCTACTGCTATGTATATATTGTTATAGTAAATAAATGTTATTATTTTGTATCCTTAAAACTCGTGCTGGATTCTTCGGGGCCCTTACAAAACCGTCCAATTTCCATTGCTCAAATTGCACTTAATAACATTTCCATGAAGCACTTTGAGATGTGTTAAGGTAAATGTTAGTTGTTGTTATTTGCAAGTTCTTTTTCTGGTCCTTGCCATTGTGTTTTCTGATGGGGAGATTTCACAATAGAGTTACATGAAGAATACAGTACAGACACAGGCCATTCAACCCATCCAGTCTGTTCTCAGCGAGCCTCTTCCCGTTCGCTTTATCTTATCACTCACGGCCTTTCAAAGTATCTTTCTATTCCCTTTTCTCTCAATAACTATTTTGTATTTCTGGTCCGAAGTTTCATATTCCCAACAAGGGGAAACATCTTCTCTACATTTATTTTGTTAAACTCATTGTTAATTTTTTACTCCTCTTATCAGGTCACCTCTAAGTCTTCTCTGAAGCACAAAGAGCACCAATTGATTCAATCTTCCCCAAAAGTTTCCAGAGAGACTCCTGTACCTTTTTAATGCTGCAGTCCGTCGGTGGGATCTATCTTCCCGCTGAGACATTAAACCCCATGTGGTAAGCCACTGTTGTACCTGTATTAGGTGATGTAAGGTAGGACCTGTACTACAGGTTCGCCGGTAGTCCCTGCCTGCTGGCTCCGCCCAGTAGGCGGAGTATAAATATGCGTGTCCTCCATCCAGCAGCCATTTTGCCAGCTGCTGTGGGAGGCCACACATCTGATAGCAATAAAGCCTCAGTTGGATTCAACTATTGTCTTTGTCCAATTGATCGTGCCTCACCCCGTCCCTTTCAGTTGGATAGAAAAGATTCCAGGACACTGTTTTGAAGAAGAGCAGGGGAATTCTCGGTGTCTTGGCCCATATTTATCCCTCATTCAACATCACAAAGACAGGTGATCTGATTGTTTATCTTGGGCGAAATTCTCCAGAAACGGCGCGATGTCCGCCGACTGGCGCCCAAAACGGCGCTAATCAGACGGGCATCGCGCCGCCCCAAAGGTGCGGAATGCTCCGCATCTTTGGGGGCCGAGCCCCAACATTGAGGGGCTACGCAGACGCCAGAGGAATTTCTGCCCCGCCAGCTGGCGGAAACGGCCTTTGTTGCCCCGCCAGCTGGCGCGGAAATGACATCTCCGGGCGGCGCATGCGCGGGAGCGTCAGCGGCCGCTGACAGTTTCCCACGCAAGCGCACTGGAGGGAGTCTCTTCCACCTCCGCCATGGTGGAGACCATGGCGGAGGCGGAAGGGAAAGAGTGCCCCCACGGCACAGGCCCGCCTGCGGATTGGTGGGCCCCGATCGTGGGCCAGGCCACCGTGGGGACACTCCCCGGGGTCAGATCGCCCCGCGCCCCCCCCAGAACCCCGGAGCCCGCCCACGCCGCCTTGTCCATCCGGTAAGGTAGGTGATTTAATTTACGCCGGCGGGACAGGCAATTTATCGGCGGGACTTCGGCCCATCCGGGCCGGAGAATCGAGCGCAGGGGCCCGCCAACCGGCGCGGCCCGATTCCCGCCCCCGCCGAATATCCAGTGCCAGAGACTTCGCCAACCGGCGGGGGCGGGATTCACGCCAGCCCCCGGCGATTCTCCGACCCGGCGGGGGGTCGGAGAATGTCGCCCCTCATTCCTGTTTGTGGGAGCTTGCTGTGCACAAATTGGCACTCACACTTCCTACATTACAACTGTGACTGCCCTTCGAAAGTATTTCATCGACTGCGGACTGCTCTGCCCTGAGGTTGTAAAAAGAAGTAAATACCTACTAGACTTTTTTGTAAAGTTTTGTAAAGGGAAGAATTTTATCACTATATTGACATCTAGAATGGGAGTCTGTGGTACTGACTATGATATACTAGCTTTCAAAGAACTTTGATTTCTCCTTTACAAAATTTGTGCTGGAATTCAGTATTTTGAAGGATAAGAACTGACAGGACTGTCAATATAAATCCACCTCTGTGTCTCTCGCTCTTTTTGTCTGCCTATCTCCCTCTGTCTGTCTGAATCGCTCTCTGTTTTTCTCTGTCTGCTTTTCTCTGTCTTTCAGTTTTTCTTGTCTCACTTGTTCTGGGTCTCTCGTCTCTGTCTCTCCCTCCTTTTTTCTGCCTCCCTGCCCTTGTCTGCCTGCCCTTCTCTCTGCCTGGACTGGGGGGGGGGGCGGTTTAGGTCAGGTTGTTCTCATCCCAGACACAGGCCGAGTATCCCACACATGTTCCCAATCCAGAGGAAGTTTAGATTGGACTTCCTGCTGCGGGAGATGAAAGACTCGATGAAAAACACTTTGCAACTCCCCGGACCGGGGATGTTCTGTGCACATTAACAACCATGCGGGCTTTTTAATCAGGCTTAATTTTAATGAGAGCGTAACTGGGCCCCAAGCATTTCCACCTCACCCATGCCCATCGCTGTCGTGACAATTTACATTTGCAAATGAGAACGTTGCAATCACACGACATTCAGTCAGAAGAAGATTACCCAAAGGGGCTGTTACTAATTATTGGTTCAGTTAAAACCAGCCATGGTCCACGTCGCATTTTTTTTTTTTCTTGATGTATCTAATTACACAATAAAATTATTAACAGCTAAAACTCGAATGTTTGTCTCTGGTGTCTTTAACTGAATGAGGTTGAGCTGAATGCCATCTCTGTAAATCCCTCCACTCCTCTCTGCTTTCCCACAGTTCGGGAATCTCGAACGTTCCTGACTTTAATCACCCCACCATTGGCAGCAGCCTTGGTCCTAAGCTCTGGAATTCCACCCCCAAACTAAGTTTTGCCGATGAGTGAGGGTGAGGGGTGCGTTTTGGAGGGTGGGGGGGGGGGGGGGGGGGGGGTAGGAGAGAGAGAGTCAAGGAGCTGTTTAGGGCAAGGGGCAGGTTTTGTGGGAGGAGTTTTTCAATAGGGTGGAATTTTCATTCTGAGAAGGTTTCCTGGGGGCGGGGTGGGTAAGTTTCAGTGGGGGGGGGGTGGGTTATGTTACTGGGGGAAGGGGCTGGGTTTCGGTGGGAGCTATGTTCTGTGGGGTAGGCGAATCTGCGGGGGGAGGGAGAGTTTCGGTGGGTGTGTGAATTTCGAAGGGGGGGGTGAATGTCAGGATGGAGCGAGTTTCGGGGGGGGTTGAGTTTCAGAGGGGGTTGGGTTTTGTAGGGGTGGGGTGTGTTCAGGAGGGGGTCTGCTCCTGTTCCCTACTTATCATTCAAAGTTGACATTTGCGTCACTCAATGGGTCAGTTTGAGATTTGTCTTGTTCATATCTTGCCAAAAGAACACAGAGTGACCCCCGGGGCGTTGGGGGGGGGGGGGGCTGGAGGGTACAGGACATTCTGTAACTCCGAGTTCAGTTGACGCTGTCTCCCCACAACTGAGACCAGAACTAAATGAAAAAATACCGACAATCCTCACAAACCTGAAAAAGAAAAGCAAGGATTCCTGAAATACACAAGAGTGTCCAACCCGGAACATCGAACCCAGGAGGGAGTGTGTGTTCAGAGGTGGTTGGTGTTGGAGGAGGGAGTGAGCTTGGTGGCGGGGGGGGGGGGGGGGTGTCAATGGGGTTTGGGTGTTGGGAGTGTCACTGGGACATTAAGCAGTGGGTGTATCAGTGATTTTATCATATAAATTAAAATGGAACATTATTAGAGTCAGTGGGTTGTGTAAAACAGGACAAATTACATTTAAATGTATGAAACTGAATTTAAATGGGCTCAAATAAAATGTTCCCTTCAGTGAAATAAGTGTGCAATAATTTCCGAACTGAAATTAAGATGTCAGGTTCAATTGGTTGTTAAGTCTGCATGGGCTAGAATACTAGATTCTAGTATTCTAGATGGGCTGAGTGGCATTTTTGGGGGACCGTTTTAACGTAACAAGGGGGCATAACCTTAAAATTTGAACCAGGGGTCATGTCAGGAAGCACATCTTCGCAAGGCGGGTGGTTTGAGTGAAGAGATAGAAGAGTCATAATTTTAATCTAACAGTGGAACAGGATCAATGGATTGAATGTTAGTGAGGCCACACCTGGAGTATTGTGTTCAATTTTGGTCTCCTTACCTGAGAAAGGACGTACTGGAACTGGAGGGAGTGCAGAGGAGATTCACTAGGTTAATCCCAGAGTTCGATTCCGGCTTGGGTCACTGTCTGTGCGGAGTCTGCACGTCCTCCCCGTGTGTGCGTGGGTTTCCTCCGGGTGCTCCGGTTTCCTCCCACAGTCCAAAGATGTGCACGTTAGGTGGATTGGCCATGATAAATTGCCCTTAGTGTCCAAAATTGCCCTTACTTTTGGGGTGGTTACTGTGCTATGGGGATAGGGTGGAGGTGTTGACCTTGGGTAGGGTGCTCTTTCCAAGAGCCGGTGCAGACTCGATGGGCCGAATGGCCTCCTTCTGCACTGTAAATTCTATAATCTATGCTATAAAATTATGAAGGGAATAGATAGATGCGGGGAGGTTGTTTCCAATGGCGGGTGAAAGCAGAACTAGGGGGCATAGCCTCAAAATAAGGGGAAGTAGATTTAGGACTGAGTTCAGGAGGAACTTCTTCACCCAAAGGGTTGTGAATCTGTGGAATTCCTTGCCCAATGAAGCAGTTGAGGCTCCTTCATTGAATGTTTTCAAGATAAAGATAGATAGTTTTTTGAAGAATAAAGGGATTAAGGGTTATGGAGTCCGGGCCGGAAAGTGGAGCTGAGTCCACAAAAGATCAGCCATGATCTCATTGAATGGCGGAGCAGGCTTGAGGGGCCAGATGGCCTACTCCTGCTCCTGGTTTCTATGTTCTTATGTTCTTATGAATGGCCTCTTGTTCTGGTCTGCCTTCCTAATGACGCTTTAGTATGTGAGAAATAAAGTTTAATGCTCCCAGTGTCTTTCGGAAGAACCATTACATTTATCTTAATGTAAACAGTAGCCTGCATTTCACCTGCTTGGTTGAAGACATGGGGTTTAAGGAACGTCTAAAAGGAGAAGAGAGAGATGGTTTAGGGAGAGAATTCTAGAGATTGCGGTCTATGTAACTGAAGGCACAGCTAATGGTGGAATGAGGAAAGTCGGGGATGCTAACGAGGCTGGGAATGAAGGAACACTGAGATCTCGGGCGGGGGGGGGGGGGGGGAGGGCGTTATAGAGCTGAAGGAGGTTACAGTGATGGAGATCTGTATTTGCCTGGTCTGGTAACTCCCACAATACATTGTGAATAGAGCAGGGTAATCTCCCAGAGTTCCTAACCACCATTTCCCCCTCAAACAACCAGAGCAGCAACAAAAGAAAAACTAGATTAACTTTCCATTCATCTCACTGTCGGATCTTTAAAAAAAATTCATTTACAGGATGTGGGCATTGCTGGCTAGGCCGGTATTTGCTGCCCATCGCTAGTGCTGGAGCTGCCTCTTTGAACCACTGCAGTCCCTGTGGTGCATGTACACCCACTGTGCTGTTAGGGAGGGAGTTTCATTCTGACCCAGCAACAGTGAAGGAACAGCTGTTTCCGAGTCAGGGTGGTGGGTGACTTGGAGGGGAACCTCCAGGCGAATTCTAGATGGTGGAAGTACTGGGCTTCGAAGGTGTTGCCTAAGGACGCTTGGTGAGTTCCTGCAGTGCACCTTGTCGATGGCCGCCGATATTCGTCGGTGGTAGAGGGATTGAATGTTTGTGGAAGGGGTGCCAATGAAATGGGCTGCTCTGTCCTTGATATTGTTGAGCTCCTTGAGTTCTGTTGGAGTTTCATATACCCAGGCAAGTGGAGAGTATTCCATTACACTCTTGACTTGTGCCTTGTAGATGATGAACAGAATTTGGGGAGTCAGGAGGTGAGTTACCTACCGCAGGATTCCCAGCCTCTGACCTACTCTGCTAATATGGTTCGGTCCAGTTCAGTTCCTGGTCAATGGTAACCCCCGTGTGGTGAATGTATTCACCATAATGCATGCATGATACCATAACCTGTGACCTATGACCTGGAAGTGGTGATATGAACTGCTTCCAGGTACTGTACTGTAACCCCGGTATGGCTCCGCCTCTGGCTCCGCCCACACCGGGGCAAATATAGGCCGGCCTCTTGTGGGCGGCATTCATCTGTACTACTGACTCTGGCTAGGCAAGTTCATGACTAATAAAGCCTTATGTTCACTCGCTCTCGCTGCCTCTCTATGGATTGAAGGTACATCACCCCAGGATGATGATAGTGGGGGATCCAGTGATGGTAATGTCATCGAATGTCAAGGGGCGATCGTCAGATCCTCTCTTGTAGGAGATGGTCATTGCCTGGCACTTGTGTGGCGCGAATGTAACTTGCCACTTGTCAGCCTGAGCCTGGCTATTGTCCGGGTCTCGCTGCATTTGGACATCCTTCATTACCTGAGGAGCCGCGAATGGTGCTGAACATCGTGCAGTCATTCACAACCTCTGACCTGATGATGGAAGGGAGGTCATTGATGAAGCAGCTCAAGGTGGTCGGGCCGAGGACACGACCCTGAGGAACTCCTGGAGCTGAGATGATTGACCTCCAACCTCCACAGCCATCTCCCTTTGTGCCGGGTGTGACTCCAACCAGTGGAGAGTTTTCCCCCTGATTCCCACTGACTCCAGTTTAGCTCGGGCTCCTTGATGCCTCACTCGGTCAAATGCGGCCTTGACGTCAAGGGCAGTCGCTCTCACCTCTCCTCTGGCATTTGGCTCTTTTGTCCATATTTCCTTCAAAATATTCATCCAGTTCCCTTTTCCAAAGTTGCAATTGAGTCTGTTTCCACCGCCTTTTTAGGGAGCACCTTCCAGAACAAGTCCACTGATTATTTTATTTATTATCTTAAATCTGTGTGGTCTCTGACCTTCCTGCTTGTTTCTCCGTATGTGCTCTGTCAAGACCCTTGTACGTTTGAACGGTTCTGTTAAATCTCCCTTTATTAATGTGCACCAATTGTCAGATCCGGAGCCAACTGTTTTCTTACACTGAGAGTTGACTTCTCAGTCAAGGTTCCTGGGACAAATCAGTGATGAAACTTACGAAATATTGTGCGTTTTTTTGCTTCTTGAGGATATGTCAAGAGGGGGTCAGTGTTTGTTCTGGGCTCATTTTTTGAAAAGCAAAATAAGTACCACATTTCAGTGAGACACTGGGCTTTGGTGCTGGGACAAGCCTCAGGGTGAGCGTATATTCGGCAGGATCAGTTTGCACTGGATAAGAACCACAGCGCTCTTGAATTCTATCTTCAAGAAGCAATGATTCTGGTCAGTGCCCATCGGAATGTCAGTGCATTAATCTGGTAAAGCCTGATTCACCTCCGCTGTGGTTAAATGGGCAGCAATGTCTCTGAATCAGTCGGGTCGAGACCCCATTCCAGAAGCTTGAGCAGGAGTATATAGGCTGCTACTCCCAGTGCAGTACTGAGGGAGTGCTGCACTGTCAGAGGGTCAGTACTGAGGGAGTGCTGCACTGTCAGAGGGTCAGTACTGAGGGAGTGCCGCACTGTCAGAGGGTCAGTACTGAGGGAGTGCTGCACTGTCAGAGGATCAGTACTGAGGGAGTGCCACACGGTCAGAGGGTCCGTACTGAGGAAGTGCCGCACAGTCAGAGGGTCAGTACTGAGGGAGTGCTGCATTGTCAGAGGGCCAGTACTGAAGGAGTGCCGCACGGTCAGAGGGTCCGTACTGAGGGAGTGCCGCACAGTCAGAGGGTCAGTACTGAGGGAGTGCCGCACTGTCAGAGGGTCAGTACTGAGGGAGGGCTGCACTGTCAGAGGGTCCGTACTGAGGGAGTGCCGCACAGTCAGAGGGTCAGTACTGAGGGAGTGCTGCACTGTCCGAGGGTCAGTACTGAGGGAGTGCCGCACTGTCAGAGGGTCAGTACTGAGGGAGTGCTGCACTGTCAGAGGGTCAGTGCTGAGGGAGTGCTGCACTGTCAGAGAGTCAGTGCTGAGGGAGTGCTGCACTGTCAGAGGGTCAGTACTGAGGGAGTGCTGCACTGTCAGAGGGTCAGTACTGAGGGAGTGCTGCACTGTCAGAGGGTCAGTACTGAGGGAGTGCTGCACTGTCAGAGGGTCAGTACTGAGGGAGTGCCGCACTGTCAGAGTCTGTGATCTCTTCATTAAATATATCTGTTAACATTCTGGAACACCACTCAGATCAAAACAGGAATATCTTTGATCAAGCTGCTACCTTTCCATTGTAATCTTTCCTTCTCTGTGGCTTCCCATTTCCTCCCCTTTGTTTCTCTCTCTTTTCATTGCTGTATTAACCGTGCCAGTTACATCTCTCCCTCCCCCTCTCACAATCACTCACTCACTTCGGCATTTTTTTGCGAAATCCTTCTCCACATGTTCTTATTTATCTTTCATCCCCTGCAAAGAACCTACAGACAGGAAAACAACATTCCGGGTGCTCTCACACACAGCTCCAGGAATAGATTGTAACCAGGGTTGGAAACCTTCTAAGATTCGAGGGAGGACAGCTGTCTGGTCTCTTTGTGCAATCCCTCCCGCTCCAGAATTTAGCGTTATTCAGTCTTCGACACCAAGGAACCATTTTTATAGAGAAACTGGAATTTTAAAGAGAAACTTTTCGCAAACACTGGACGTCCTAAAGTCCTTCACAGCCAATGAAATACGTTTCGAATTGTGGTCGCTGCTGTAACGTAGGAAATGCGGCAAGCCAAGTGTAGCACAGCAAGATCTCACACACAGCAATGAGATATATTCTTTTTAAATTTAGAGCACCTAATAAATTTATTCCAATGAAGGGGCAATTTAGCGTGGCCAATCCACCTACCCTGCACATCTTTGGATTGTGGGGGCGAAACCTACGCAAACACGGGGAGAATGTGCAAACTCCACACGGACAGTGACCCAGAGCCGGGATCGAACCTGGGACCTCGGCGCCGTGAGACAGCAGTGCTAACCACTGCGCTACCATGCTGCCCACAGCAATGTGATATTGACCAACAGTCTGATGTTGGTTGAGGGATAAATATAGGCTGGGACTACTGGGCGAGGCCCCCCGCCCTTCTTCGGAATAGTGGCCATGGAGTCTTTGCCTTCTGTGAGGACAGATGAGGTCTCGCTTTAACTGTTGTTGCATCAACTGTTCAGAGTCTGATTAAAGAGCGGAGAAGGATTCGGATGTTGTTCATCTTGTGGTGAATGTGAATCCTATTATTCTCGGAGTCTGACTCTGTGAGAATGCTACTGATGAGGTTATTTTGGAATATAGAAGCCTGGAATGGACCGAGGGCAGGAGAAGAGGGAATGTCTCAGTTTTTAAAGTTTCATGCTTCTTTACAAATCCCTCCAGGGTCCTCATGTCTCTCTGTCTCTGTAACCTCCTCCAGCCCACAAACTTCCGAGACTCTACCCACCTCCAATTGCAGTTTTCTTACCATCCTCAATTTTAATTGCTCCACCATTAAAGGAGCGATAGAGAATGTAAAACATTTTCAGATGTACTGAGGTAGTGCTATAAAAATGCAAACTTGCACCACACTGGCAATTGAGCAGTGCACTCTGGGTGTGAAGAGAGATTGAGAGAGGCTGGGTTACGCAGTGAGGGATTAATTGAGTTCAGTGTCCACAATTAAACCTGAAAAAAGACAATGACCCAGTTATGATAACGTAAAGGAAATCAGGGAATTGTATTCATCTGAGAGAGAGAGTGTTAGTGTGTGTGTGTGTGTGTGTTAGTGTGTGTGAGAGAGAGTGTTAATGTGTGTGTGAGAGTGTGTTAGTGTGTGTGTGAGAGTGTGTCAGTGTGTGTGTGAGAGTGTGTCAGTGTGTGTGTGAGAGTGTGTTAGTGTGTGTGTGTGAGAGAGTGTTAGTGTGTGTGAGAGAGTGTTAATGTGTGTGTGAGAGTGTGTTAGTGTGTGTGTGAGAGTGTGTCAGTGTGTGTGTGAGAGTGTGTCAGTGTGTGTGTGAGAGTGTGTTAGTGTGTGTGTGAAAGTGTGTTAGCGTGTGTGTGTGAGTGTGTTAGTGTGTGTGTGAGAGTGTGTTAGTGTGTGTGAGAGAGTGTTAGTTTGTGAGAGAGAGTGTTAGTTTGTGAGAGAGAGTGTTAGTGTGTGGGTGAGAGACTGTTAGTGTGTGGGTGAGAGTGTGTTAGTGGGTGTGTGAGAGTGTGTTAGTGTGTGTGTGAGAGTGTGTTAGTGTGTGTGTGTGAGAGTGTGTTAGTGTGTGTGCGAGAGTGTGTTAGTGTGTGTGAGAGAGAGTGTTAGTGTGTGTGTGAGTGTGTTAGTGTGTGTGAGAGAGAGTGTTAATGTGTGTGTGAGAGTGTGTTAGTGTGTGTGTGAGAGTGTGTCAGTGTGTGTGTGAGAGTGTGTTAGTGTGTGTGTGTGAGTGTGTTAGTGTGTGTGTGAGAGTGTGTTAGTGTGTGTGAGAGAGTGTTAGTTTGTGAGAGAGAGTGTTAGTGTGTGTGTGAGAGTGTGTTAGTGTGTGTGTGAGAGTGTGTTAGATTGTGTGTGTGTGTGAGAGTGTGTTAGTGTGTGTGTGAGAGTGTGTTAGTGTGTGTGTGAGAGTGTGTTAGTGTGTGTGAGAGTGTGTTAGTGTGTGAGAGAGAGTGTTAGTGTGTGTGAGAGTGTGTTAGTGTGTGTGAGAGAGTGTGTTAGTGTGTGTGAGAGAGAGTGATAGTGCGTGTGAGAGTGTGTTAGTGTGTGTGAGAGAATGTGTCAGTGTGTGTGTGAGAGTGTGTTATTGTGTGTGAGAGAGTGTTAGTGTGTGTGTGAGAGTGTGTTTGTGTGTGTGTGAGAGTGTGTTAGTGTGTGTGTGAGAGTGTGTTAGTGTGTGTGAGAGAGTGTTAGTGGGTGTGTGAGAGTGTGTTAGTGTGTGTGTGAGTGTGTTAGTGTGTGTGAGAGTGTGTTAGTGTGTGTGTGAGAGTGTGTTAGTGTGTGTGAGAGAGTGTTCGTGTGTGTGAGAGTGTGTTGGTGTGTGTGAGAGAGAGTGTTAGTGTGTGTGTGAGTGTGTTAGTGTGCGTGAGAGTGTGTTAGTGTGTGTGTGAGAGAGTGTTAGTGTGTGTGTGTGAGAGTGTGTTAGTGTGTGTGTGGATGAGTGTGTTAGTGTGTGTGTGAGAGTGTGTTAGTGTGTGTGTGAGAGTGTGTTAGTGTGTGTGTAAGAGTGTGTTAGTGTGTGTGTGAGAGTGTGTTAGTGTGTGTGTGAGAGTGTGTTAGTGTGCGTGCGTGTAAGAGTGTGTTTGTGTGTGTGAGAGAGTGTGTTAGTGTGTGTGAGAGAGTGTGTTAGTGGGTGTGTGAGAGTGTGTTAGTGTGTGTGTGAGAGTGTGTTAGTGTGTGTGAGAGAGTGTGTTAGTGTGTGTGAGAGAGTGTGTTAGTGTGTGTGTGAGAGTGTGTTAGTGTTTGTGAGAGTGTGTTAGTGTGCATGTGAGAGTGTGTTAGGGTGTGTGTGAGAGTGTGTCAGTATGTGTGTGAGAGTGTGTTAGTGTGTCTGTGAGAGTGTGTTAGTGAGAGTGTGTTAGTGTGTGTGAGGGAGTGTGTTAGTGTGTGAGAGAGTGTTAGTGTGTGTGAGAGTGTGTTAGTGTGTGTGTGAAAGTGTGTTAGTGTGTGTGAGAGTGTGTTAGTGTGTGTGTAAGAGTGTGTTAGTGTGTGTGAGAGTGTGTTAGTGTGTGTGTGAGAGTGTGTTAGTGTGTGTGTGAGAGTGTGTTAGTGTGTGTGAGAGAGTGTTAGTGTGTGTGAGAGAATGTTAGTGTGTGTGAGAGAGTGTTAGTGTGTGTGTGAGTGTGTTAGTGTGTGTGAGAGAGTGTGTCAGTGTGTGTGTGAGAGTGTGTCAGTGTGTGTGTGAGAGTGTGTTAGTGTGCATGTGAGAGTGTGTTAGTGTGTGTGAGAGAGTGTTAGTTTGTGTGAGAGTGTGTTAGTGTGTGTGTGAGAGTGTGTTAGTGTGTGTGAGATTGTGTTAGTGTGCATGTGAGAGTGTGTTAGTGTGTGTGAGAGAGTGTTAGTGTGTGTGAGAGAGTGTTAGTGTGTGTGAGAGAGTGTTATTGTGTGTGTGAGTGTGCTGGTGTGTGTGAGAGAGTGTGTCAGTGTGTGTGTGAGAGTGTGTTAGTGTGTGTGAGAGTGTGTTAGTGTGCATGTGAGAGTGTGTTAGTGTGTGTGAGAGAGTGCTGGTTTGTGTGAGAGTGTGTTAGTGTGTGTGTGAGAGTGTGTTAGTGTGTGTGAGATTGTGTTAGTGTGTGTGAGAGAGAGTGTTAGTGTGTGTGTGTGTTAGTGTGTGTGAGAGAGAGTGTTAGTGTGTGTGTGAGTGTGTTAGTGTGTGTGAGAGTGTGTTAGTGTGTGTGTGAGAGAGTGTTAGTGTGTGTGTGAGAGTGTGTTAGTGTGTGTGTGTGAGTGTGTTAGTGTGTGTGTGTGAGAGTGTGTTAGTGTGTGTGTGAGAGTGTGTTAGTGTGTGTGTGAGAGTGTGTTAGTGTGTGTGCGTGTAAGAGTGTGTTAGTGTGTGTGTGAGAGAGTGTTAGTGTGTGTGAGAGTGGGTTAGTGTGTGTGTGAGAGTGTGTTAGTGTGTGTGAGAGAGTGATAGTGTGTGTGAGAGAGAGTGTTAGTGTGTGTGAGAGAGTGTTAGTGTGTGAGAGAGAATGTTAGTGTGTGTGTGAGAGTGTGCTAGTGTGTGTGTGAGTGTGTTAGTGTGTGTGAGAGACTGTGTTTGTGTGTGTTAGTGTGTGTGTGAGAGAGTGTTAGTGTGTGTGTGAGAGAGTGTGTTTAGTGTGTGTGAGAGAGTGTTTGTGTGTGAGAGTTTTAGTATGTGTGTGAGAGAGTGTGTTTAGTGTGTGTGTGAGAGTGTGTTTAGTGTGTGTGTGAGAGTGTGTTAGTGTGTGTGTGAGAATGTGTTAGTGTGTGTGTGAGAATGTGTTAGTGTGTGTGTGAGAGTGCGTTAGTGTGTGAGAGAGTGTTGGTGTGTGTGAGAGAGTGTGTTAGTGTGTTTGTGAGAGTGCGTTAGTGTGTGAGAGAGTGTTAGTGTGTGTGAGAGAGTGTGTTAGTGTGTGTGTGAGAGTGTGTTAGTGTGTGTGTGAGTGTGTTAGTGTGTGTGAGTGTGTTAGTGTGTGTGAGAGTGTGTTAGTGTGTGTGAGAGAGAGTGTTAGTGTGTGTGTGTGAGTGTGTTAGTGTGTGTGTGTGAGAGAGTGTTAGTGTGTGTGAGAGAGTGTTAATGTGTGTGTGAGAGTGTGTTAGTGTGTGTGTGAGAGTGTGTCAGTGTGTGTGTGAGAGTGTGTCAGTGTGTGTGTGAGAGTGTGTTAGTGTGTGTGTGAAAGTGTGTTAGCGTGTGTGTGTGAGTGTGTTAGTGTGTGTGTGAGAGTGTGTTAGTGTGTGTGAGAGAGTGTTAGTTTGTGAGAGAGAGTGTTAGTTTGTGAGAGAGAGTGTTAGTGTGTGGGTGAGAGACTGTTAGTGTGTGGGTGAGAGTGTGTTAGTGGGTGTGTGAGAGTGTGTTAGTGTGTGTGTGAGAGTGTGTTAGTGTGTGTGTGTGAGAGTGTGTTAGTGTGTGTGCGAGAGTGTGTTAGTGTGTGTGAGAGAGAGTGTTAGTGTGTGTGTGAGTGTGTTAGTGTGTGTGAGAGAGAGTGTTAATGTGTGTGTGAGAGTGTGTTAGTGTGTGTGTGAGAGTGTGTCCGTGTGTGTGTGAGAGTGTGTTAGTGTGTGTGTGTGAGTGTGTTAGTGTGTGTGTGAGAGTGTGTTAGTGTGTGTGAGAGAGTGTTAGTTTGTGAGAGAGAGTGTTAGTGTGTGTGTGAGAGTGTGTTAGTGTGTGTGTGAGAGTGTGTTAGATTGTGTGTGTGTGTGAGAGTGTGTTAGTGTGTGTGTGAGAGTGTGTTAGTGTGTGTGTGAGAGTGTGTTAGTGTGTGTGAGAGTGTGTTAGTGTGTGAGAGAGAGTGTTAGTGTGTGTGAGAGTGTGTTAGTGTGTGTGAGAGAGTGTGTTAGTGTGTGTGAGAGAGAGTGATAGTGCGTGTGAGAGTGTGTTAGTGTGTGTGAGAGAATGTGTCAGTGTGTGTGTGAGAGTGTGTTATTGTGTGTGAGAGAGTGTTAGTGTGTGTGTGAGAGTGTGTTTGTGTGTGTGTGAGAGTGTGTTAGTGTGTGTGTGAGAGTGTGTTAGTGTGTGTGAGAGAGTGTTAGTGGGTGTGTGAGAGTGTGTTAGTGTGTGTGTGAGTGTGTTAGTGTGTGTGAGAGTGTGTTAGTGTGTGTGTGAGAGTGTGTTAGTGTGTGTGAGAGAGTGTTCGTGTGTGTGAGAGTGTGTTGGTGTGTGTGAGAGAGAGTGTTAGTGTGTGTGTGAGTGTGTTAGTGTGCGTGAGAGTGTGTTAGTGTGTGTGTGAGAGAGTGTTAGTGTGTGTGTGTGAGAGTGTGTTAGTGTGTGTGTGGATGAGTGTGTTAGTGTGTGTGTGAGAGTGTGTTAGTGTGTGTGTGAGAGTGTGTTAGTGTGTGTGTAAGAGTGTGTTAGTGTGTGTGTGAGAGTGTGTTAGTGTGTGTGTGAGAGTGTGTTAGTGTGCGTGCGTGTAAGAGTGTGTTTGTGTGTGTGAGAGAGTGTGTTAGTGTGTGTGAGAGAGTGTGTTAGTGGGTGTGTGAGAGTGTGTTAGTGTGTGTGTGAGAGTGTGTTAGTGTGTGTGAGAGAGTGTGTTAGTGTGTGTGAGAGAGTGTGTTAGTGTGTGTGTGAGAGTGTGTTAGTGTTTGTGAGAGTGTGTTAGTGTGCACGTGAGAGTGTGTTAGGGTGTGTGTGAGAGTGTGTCAGTATGTGTGTGAGAGTGTGTTAGTGTGTCTGTGAGAGTGTGTTAGTGAGAGTGTGTTAGTGTGTGTGAGGGAGTGTGTTAGTGTGTGAGAGAGTGTTAGTGTGTGTGAGAGTGTGTTAGTGTGTGTGTGAAAGTGTGTTAGTGTGTGTGAGAGTGTGTTAGTGTGTGTGTAAGAGTGTGTTAGTGTGTGTGAGAGTGTGTTAGTGTGTGTGTGAGAGTGTGTTAGTGTGTGTGTGAGAGTGTGTTAGTGTGTGTGAGAGAGTGTTAGTGTGTGTGAGAGAATGTTAGTGTGTGTGAGAGAGTGTTAGTGTGTGTGTGAGTGTGTTAGTGTGTGTGAGAGAGTGTGTCAGTGTGTGTGTGAGAGTGTGTCAGTGTGTGTGTGAGAGTGTGTTAGTGTGCATGTGAGAGTGTGTTAGCGTGTGTGAGAGAGTGTTAGTTTGTGTGAGAGTGTGTCAGTGTGTGTGTGAGAGTGTGTTAGTGTGTGTGAGAGTGTGTTAGTGTGCATGTGAGAGTGTGTTAGTGTGTGTGAGAGAGTGCTGGTTTGTGTGAGAGTGTGTTAGTGTGTGTGTGAGAGTGTGTTAATGTGTGTGAGATTGTGTTAGTGTGTGTGAGAGAGAGTGTTAGTGTGTGTGTGTGTTAGTGTGTGTGAGAGAGAGTGTTAGTGTGTGTGTGAGTGTGTTAGTGTGTGTGAGAGTGTGTTAGTGTGTGTGTGAGAGAGTGTTAGTGTGTGTGTGAGAGTGTGTTAGTGTGTGTGTGTGAGTGTGTTAGTGTGTGTGTGTGAGAGTGTGTTAGTGTGTGTGTGAGAGTGTGTTAGTGTGTGTGTGAGAGTGTGTTAGTGTGTGTGCGTGTAAGAGTGTGTTAGTGTGTGTGTGAGAGAGTGTTAGTGTGTGTGAGAGTGGGTTAGTGTGTGTGTGAGAGTGTGTTAGTGTGTGTGAGAGAGTGATAGTGTGTGTGAGAGAGAGTGTTAGTGTGTGTGAGAGAGTGTTAGTGTGTGAGAGAGAATGTTAGTGTGTGTGTGAGAGTGTGCTAGTGTGTGTGTGAGTGTGTTAGTGTGTGTGAGAGACTGTGTTTGTGTGTGTTAGTGTGTGTGTGAGAGAGTGTTAGTGTGTGTGTGAGAGAGTGTGTTTAGTGTGTGTGAGAGAGTGTTTGTGTGTGAGAGTTTTAGTATGTGTGTGAGAGAGTGTGTTTAGTGTGTGTGTGAGAGTGTGTTTAGTGTGTGTGTGAGAATGTGTTAGTGTGTGTGTGAGAATGTGTTAGTGTGTGTGTGAGAGTGCGTTAGTGTGTGAGAGAGTGTTAGTGTGTGTGAGAGAGTGTGTTAGTGTGTTTGTGAGAGTGCGTTAGTGTGTGAGAGAGTGTTAGTGTGTGTGAGAGAGTGTGTTAGTGTGTGTGTGAGAGTGTGTTAGTGTGTGTGTGAGTGTGTTAGTGTGTGTGAGTGTGTTAGTGTGTGTGAGAGTGTGTTAGTGTGTGTGAGAGAGAGTGTTAGTGTGTGTGTGTGAGGGTGTTAGTGTGTGTGTGTGAGAGTTTTAGTGTGTGTGTGAGAGTTTGTTAGTGTGTGTGTGAGAGTTTGTTAGTGTGTGTGTGAGAGAGTTTTAGTGTGTGTGTGAGAGAGTGTTAGTGTGTGTGTGAGAGTGTGTTAGTGTGTGTGTGTGAGTGTGTTAGTGTGTGTGTGTGAGAGTGTGTTAGTGTGTGTGTGAGAGTGTGTTAGTGTGTGTGTGAGAGTGTGTTAGTGTGTGTGCGTGTAAGAGTGTGTTAGTGTGTGTGTGAGAGAGTGTTAGTGTGTGTGAGAGTGGGTTAGTGTGTGTGTGAGAGTGTGTTAGTGTGTGTGAGAGAGTGATAGTGTGTGTGAGAGAGAGTGTTAGTGTGTGTGAGAGAGTGTTAGTGTGTGAGAGAGAATGTTAGTGTGTGTGTGAGAGTGTGCTAGTGTGTGTGTGAGAGTGTGTTAGTGTGTGTGTGAGAGTGTGTTAGTGTGTGTGCGTGTAAGAGTGTGTTAGTGTGTGTGTGTGAGAGTTTTAGTGTGTGTGTGAGAGTTTGTTAGTGTGTGTGTGTGAGTGTGTTAGTGTGTGTGAGAGTGTGTTAGTGTGTGTGTGAGAGAGTGTTAGTGTGTGTGTGAGAGTGTGTTAGTGTGTGTGTGTGAGTGTGTTAGTGTGTGTGTGTGAGAGTGTGTTAGTGTGTGTGTGAGAGTGTGTTAGTGTGTGTGTGAGAGTGTGTTAGTGTGTGTGCGTGTAAGAGTGTGTTAGTGTGTGTGTGAGAGAGTGTTAGTGTGTGTGAGAGTGGGTTAGTGTGTGTGTGAGAGTGTGTTAGTGTGTGTGAGAGAGTGATAGTGTGTGTGAGAGAGAGTGTTAGTGTGTGTGAGAGAGTGTTAGTGTGTGAGAGAGAATGTTAGTGTGTGTGTGAGAGTGTGCTAGTGTGTGTGTGAGTGTGTTAGTGTGTGTGAGAGACTGTGTTTGTGTGTGTTAGTGTGTGTGTGAGAGAGTGTTAGTGTGTGTGTGAGAGAGTGTGTTTAGTGTGTGTGAGAGAGTGTTTGTGTGTGAGAGTTTTAGTATGTGTGTGAGAGAGTGTGTTTAGTGTGTGTGTGAGAGTGTGTTTAGTGTGTGTGTGAGAATGTGTTAGTGTGTGTGTGAGAATGTGTTAGTGTGTGTGTGAGAGTGCGTTAGTGTGTGAGAGAGTGTTAGTGTGTGTGAGAGAGTGTGTTAGTGTGTTTGTGAGAGTGCGTTAGTGTGTGAGAGAGTGTTAGTGTGTGTGAGAGAGTGTGTTAGTGTGTGTGTGAGAGTGTGTTAGTGTGTGTGTGAGTGTGTTAGTGTGTGTGAGTGTGTTAGTGTGTGTGAGAGTGTGTTAGTGTGTGTGAGAGAGAGTGTTAGTGTGTGTGTGTGAGTGTGTTAGTGTGTGTGTGTGAGAGTTTTAGTGTGTGTGTGAGAGTTTGTTAGTGTGTGTGTGAGAGTTTGTTAGTGTGTGTGTGAGAGAGTTTTAGTGTGTGTGTGAGAGAGTGTGTTTAGTGTGTGTGAGAGAGAGTGTTAGTGTGTTTGAGAGAATATGTTAGTGCGAGAGTGTGTTGGTGTGTGTGAGAGTGTTAGTGTGTGTGAGAGAGTATTAGTGTGTGTGAGAGAGTGTGTTAGTGTGTTTGAGAGAATATGTTAGTGCGAGAGTGTGTTGGTGTGTGTGAGAGTGTTAGTGTGTTTGTGAGAGTGCGTTAGTGTGTGAGAGAGTGTTAGTGTGTTTGTGAGAGTGTGTTAGTGTGTGTGTGAGAGTGCGTTAGTGTGTGAGAGAGTGTTAGTGTGTGTGAGAGAGTGTGTTAGTGTGTTTGTGAGAGTGTGTTAGTGTGTGTGAGAGTGTGTTAGTGTGTGTGAGTGTGATAGTGTGTGTGAGAGTGTGTTAGTGTGTGTGTGTAAGTGTGTTAGTGTGTGTGTGTGAGTGCGTTAGTGTGTGTGTGAGAGAGTGTTAGTGTGTGTGAGAAAGTGTGTTAGTGTGTGTGAGGGAGTGTTAGTGTGTGTGTGAGAGTGCGTTAGTGTGTGTGTGAGAGTGTGTTAGTGTGTGTGTGAGAGTGTGTTAGTGTGTGAGAGAGTGTTAGTGTGTGTGTGAGAGTGCGTTAGTGTGTGAGAGAGTATTAGTGTGTGTGTGAGAGAGTGTTAGTGTGTGTGAGAGAGTGTTTTAGTGTGTTTGTGAGAGTGTGTTCGTGTGTGTGTGAGAGTGTGTTCGAGTGTGTGTGAGTGTGTTAGTGTGTGTGAGAGTGTTAGTGTGTGTGAGAGTGTTAGTGTGTGTGAGTGTGTTAGTGTGTGAGAGTGTGTTAGTGTGTGTGTGAGAGTGTGTTAGTGTGTGTGTGAGAGTGCGTTAGTGTGTGTGTGAGAGTGCGTTAGTGTGTGAGAGAGTGTTAGTGTGTGTGAGAGTGTTAGTGTGTGTGAGAGAGAGTGTTAGTGTGTGTGTGTGTTAGTGTGTGTGTGAGAGAGTTTTAGTGTGTGTGAGTGTGTTAGTGTGTGAGAGAGTGTTAGTGTGTGTGAGAGAGTGCGTTAGTGTGCGTGTGAGAGTGCGTTAGTGTGTGAGAGAGTGTTAGTGTGTTTGTGAGAGTGTGTTAGTGTGTTTGTGAGAGTGTGTTAGTGTGTGTGAGTGTGTTAGTGTGTGTGAGAGTGTTAGTGTGTGTGAGAGAGAGTGTTAGTGTGTGTGAGTGTGTTAGTGTGTGTGTGAGAGTGTTTTAGTGTGTGTGAGTGTGTTAGTGTGTGAGAGTGTGTTAGTGTGTGTGTGAGAGTGTGTTAGTGTGTGTGAGTGTGTTAGTGTGTGTGGGAGTGTGTTAGTGTGTGTGAGAGAGAGTGTTAGTGTGTGTGTGTGAGAGTTTTGGTGTGTGTGAGAGAGAGTGTTAGTGTGTGTGTGAGAGTTTGTTAGTGTGTGTGTGAGACTTTGTTAGTGTGTGTGTGTTTGAGAGAATATGTTAGTGCGAGAGTGTGTTGGTGTGTGTGAGAGTGTTAGTGTGTGTGAGAGAGTGTTAGTGTGTGAGAGTTTTAGTGTGTGTGTGTGTTAGTGTGCGTGAGAGAGTGCGTTAGTGTGTGTGTGAGAGTGTTAATGTGTGTTCATGTGTGAGAGAGAGTGTTAGTGTGTGTGTGAGAGTGTGTTAGTGTGTGAGAGTGTGTTAGTGTGTGTGTGTGAGTGTGTTAGTGTGTGTGTGAGAGTGTGTTAGTGTGTGTGTGTGAGTGTGTTAGAGTGTGTGTGTGAGAGTGTGTTAGTGTGTGTGTGAGAGTGTGTTAGTGTGTGTGTGAGAGTGTGTTAGTGTGTGTGCGTGTAAGAGTGTGTTAGTGTGTGTGTGAGAGAGTGTTAGTGTGTGTGAGAGTGGGTTAGTGTGTGTGTGAGAGTGTGTTAGTGTGTGTGAGAGAGTGATAGTGTGTGTGAGAGAGAGTGTTAGTGTGTGTGAGAGAGAGTTAGTGTGTGAGAGAGAATGTTAGTGTGTGTGTGAGAGTGTGCTAGTGTGTGTGTGAGTGTGTTAGTGTGTGTGAGAGACTGTGTTTGTGTGTGTTAGTGTGTGTGTGAGAGAGTGTTAGTGTGTGTGTGAGAGAGTGTGTTTAGTGTGTGTGAGAGAGTGTTTGTGTGTGAGAGTTTTAGTATGTGTGTGAGAGAGTGTGTTTAGTGTGTGTGTGAGAGTGTGTTTAGTGTGTGTGTGAGAGTGTGTTAGTGTGTGTGTGAGAATGTGTTAGTGTGTGTGTGAGAATGTGTTAGTGTGTGTGTGAGAGTGCGTTAGTGTGTGAGAGAGTGTTAGTGTGTGTGAGAGAGTGTGTTAGTGTGTTTGTGAGAGTGCGTTAGTGTGTGAGAGAGTGTTAGTGTGTGTGAGAGAGTGTGTTAGTGTGTGTGTGAGAGTGTGTTAGTGTGTGTGTGAGTGTGTTAGTGTGTGTGAGTGTGTTAGTGTGTGTGAGAGTGTGTTAGTGTGTGTGAGAGAGAGTGTTAGTGTGTGTGTGTGAGTGTGTTAGTGTGTGTGTGTGAGAGTTTTAGTGTGTGTGTGAGAGTTTGTTAGTGTGTGTGTGAGAGTTTGTTAGTGTGTGTGTGAGAGAGTTTTAGTGTGTGTGTGAGAGAGTGTGTTTAGTGTGTGTGAGAGAGAGTGTTAGTGTGTTTGAGAGAATATGTTAGTGCGAGAGTGTGTTGGTGTGTGTGAGAGTGTTAGTGTGTGTGAGAGAGTATTAGTGTGTGTGAGAGAGTGTGTTAGTGTGTTTGAGAGAATATGTTAGTGCGAGAGTGTGTTGGTGTGTGTGAGAGTGTTAGTGTGTTTGTGAGAGTGCGTTAGTGTGTGAGAGAGTGTTAGTGTGTTTGTGAGAGTGTGTTAGTGTGTGTGTGAGAGTGCGTTAGTGTGTGAGAGAGTGTTAGTGTGTGTGAGAGAGTGTGTTAGTGTGTTTGTGAGAGTGTGTTAGTGTGTGTGAGAGTGTGTTAGTGTGTGTGAGTGTGATAGTGTGTGTGAGAGTGTGTTAGTGTGTGTGTGTAAGTGTGTTAGTGTGTGTGTGTGAGTGCGTTAGTGTGTGTGTGAGAGAGTGTTAGTGTGTGTGAGAAAGTGTGTTAGTGTGTGTGAGAGAGTGTTAGTGTGTGTGTGAGAGTGCGTTAGTGTGTGTGTGAGAGTGTGTTAGTGTGTGTGTGAGAGTGTGTTAGTGTGTGAGAGAGTGTTAGTGTGTGTGTGAGAGTGCGTTAGTGTGTGAGAGAGTATTAGTGTGTGTGTGAGAGAGTGTTAGTGTGTGTGAGAGAGTGTGTTAGTGTGTTTGTGAGAGTGTGTTCGTGTGTGTGTGAGAGTGTGTTCGAGTGTGTGTGAGTGTGTTAGTGTGTGTGAGAGTGTTAGTGTGTGTGAGAGTGTTAGTGTGTGTGAGTGTGTTAGTGTGTGAGAGTGTGTTAGTGTGTGTGTGAGAGTGTGTTAGTGTGTGTGTGAGAGTGCGTTAGTGTGTGTGTGAGAGTGCGTTAGTGTGTGAGAGAGTGTTAGTGTGTGTGAGAGTGTTAGTGTGTGTGAGAGAGAGTGTTAGTGTGTGTGTGTGTTAGTGTGTGTGTGAGAGAGTTTTAGTGTGTGTGAGTGTGTTAGTGTGTGAGAGAGTGTTAGTGTGTGTGAGAGAGTGCGTTAGTGTGCGTGTGAGAGTGCGTTAGTGTGTGAGAGAGTGTTAGTGTGTTTGTGAGAGTGTGTTAGTGTGTTTGTGAGAGTGTGTTAGTGTGTGTGAGTGTGTTAGTGTGTGTGAGAGTGTTAGTGTGTGTGAGAGAGAGTGTTAGTGTGTGTGAGTGTGTTAGTGTGTGTGTGAGAGAGTTTTAGTGTGTGTGAGTGTGTTAGTGTGTGAGAGTGTGTTAGTGTGTGTGTGAGAGTGTGTTAGTGTGTGTGAGTGTGTTAGTGTGTGTGGGAGTGTGTTAGTGTGTGTGAGAGAGAGTGTTAGTGTGTGTGTGTGAGAGTTTTGGTGTGTGTGAGAGAGAGTGTTAGTGTGTGTGTGAGAGTTTGTTAGTGTGTGTGTGAGACTTTGTTAGTGTGTGTGTGTTTGAGAGAATATGTTAGTGCGAGAGTGTGTTGGTGTGTGTGAGAGTGTTAGTGTGTGTGAGAGAGTGTTAGTGTGTGAGAGTTTTAGTGTGTGTGTGTGTTAGTGTGCGTGAGAGAGTGTGTTAGTGTGTGTGTGAGAGTGTTAATGTGTGTTCATGTGTGAGAGAGAGTGTTAGTGTGTGTGTGAGAGTGTGTTAGTGTGTGTGAGAGTGTGTTAGTGTGTGTGTGTGAGTGTGTTAGTGTGTGTGTGAGAGTGTGTTAGTGTGTGTGTGTGAGTGTGTTAGAGTGTGTGTGTGAGAGTGTGTTAGTGTGTGTGTGAGAGTGTGTTAGTGTGTGTGTGAGAGTGTGTTAGTGTGTGTGCGTGTAAGAGTGTGTTAGTGTGTGTGTGAGAGAGTGTTAGTGTGTGTGAGAGTGGGTTAGTGTGTGTGTGAGAGTGTGTTAGTGTGTGTGAGAGAGTGATAGTGTGTGTGAGAGAGAGTGTTAGTGTGTGTGAGAGAGTGTTAGTGTGTGAGAGAGAATGTTAGTGTGTGTGTGAGAGTGTGCTAGTGTGTGTGTGAGTGTGTTAGTGTGTGTGAGAGACTGTGTTTGTGTGTGTTAGTGTGTGTGTGAGTGAGTGTTAGTGTGTGTGTGAGAGAGTGTGTTTAGTGTGTGTGAGAGAGTGTTTGTGTGTGAGAGTTTTAGTATGTGTGTGAGAGAGTGTGTTTAGTGTGTGTGTGAGAGTGTGTTTAGTGTGTGTGTGAGAGTGTGTTAGTGTGTGTGTGAGAATGTGTTAGTGTGTGTGTGAGAATGTGTTAGTGTGTGTGTGAGAGTGCGTTAGTGTGTGAGAGAGTGTTAGTGTGTGTGAGAGAGTGTGTTAGTGTGTTTGTGAGAGTGCGTTAGTGTGTGAGAGAGTGTTAGTGTGTGTGAGAGAGTGTGTTAGTGTGTGTGTGAGAGTGTGTTAGTGTGTGTGTGAGTGTGTTAGTGTGTGTGAGTGTGTTAGTGTGTGTGAGAGTGTGTTAGTGTGTGTGAGAGAGAGTGTTAGTGTGTGTGTGTGAGTGTGTTAGTGTGTGTGTGTGAGAGTTTTAGTGTGTGTGTGAGAGTTTGTTAGTGTGTGTGTGAGAGTTTGTTAGTGTGTGTGTGAGAGAGTTTTAGTGTGTGTGTGAAAGAGTGTGTTTAGTGTGTGTGAGAGAGAGTGTTAGTGTGTTTGAGAGAATATGTTAGTGCGAGAGTGTGTTGGTGTGTGTGAGAGTGTTAGTGTGTGTGAGAGAGTATTAGTGTGTGTGAGAGAGTGTGTTAGTGTGTTTGAGAGAATATGTTAGTGCGAGAGTGTGTTGGTGTGTGTGAGAGTGTTAGTGTGTTTGTGAGAGTGCGTTAGTGTGTGAGAGAGTGTTAGTGTGTTTGTGAGAGTGTGTTAGTGTGTGTGTGAGAGTGCGTTAGTGTGTGAGAGAGTGTTAGTGTGTGTGAGAGAGTGTGTTAGTGTGTTTGTGAGAGTGTGTTAGTGTGTGTGAGAGTGTGTTAGTGTGTGTGAGTGTGATAGTGTGTGTGAGAGTGTGTTAGTGTGTGTGTGTAAGTGTGTTAGTGTGTGTGTGTGAGTGCGTTAGTGTGTGTGTGAGAGAGTGTTAGTGTGTGTGAGAAAGTGTGTTAGTGTGTGTGAGAGAGTGTTAGTGTGTGTGTGAGAGTGCGTTAGTGTGTGTGTGAGAGTGTGTTAGTGTGTGTGTGAGAGTGTGTTAGTGTGTGAGAGAGTGTTAGTGTGTGTGTGAGAGTGCGTTAGTGTGTGAGAGAGTATTAGTGTGTGTGTGAGAGAGTGTTAGTGTGTGTGAGAGAGTGTGTTAGTGTGTTTGTGAGAGTGTGTTCGTGTGTGTGTGAGAGTGTGTTCGAGTGTGTGTGAGTGTGTTAGTGTGTGTGAGAGTGTTAGTGTGTGTGAGAGTGTTAGTGTGTGTGAGTGTGTTAGTGTGTGAGAGTGTGTTAGTGTGTGTGTGAGAGTGTGTTAGTGTGTGTGTGAGAGTGCGTTAGTGTGTGTGTGAGAGTGCGTTAGTGTGTGAGAGAGTGTTAGTGTGTGTGAGAGTGTTAGTGTGTGTGAGAGAGAGTGTTAGTGTGTGTGTGTGTTAGTGTGTGTGTGAGAGAGTTTTAGTGTGTGTGAGTGTGTTAGTGTGTGAGAGAGTGTTAGTGTGTGTGAGAGAGTGCGTTAGTGTGCGTGTGAGAGTGCGTTAGTGTGTGAGAGAGTGTTAGTGTGTTTGTGAGAGTGTGTTAGTGTGTTTGTGAGAGTGTGTTAGTGTGTGTGAGTGTGTTAGTGTGTGTGAGAGTGTTAGTGTGTGTGAGAGAGAGTGTTAGTGTGTGTGAGTGTATTAGTGTGTGTGTGAGAGAGTTTTAGTGTGTGTGAGTGTGTTAGTGTGTGAGAGTGTGTTAGTGTGTGTGTGAGAGTGTGTTAGTGTGTGTGAGTGTGTTAGTGTGTGTGGGAGTGTGTTAGTGTGTGTGAGAGAGAGTGTTAGTGTGTGTGTGTGAGAGTTTTGGTGTGTGTGAGAGAGAGTGTTAGTGTGTGTGTGAGAGTTTGTTAGTGTGTGTGTGAGACTTTGTTAGTGTGTGTGTGTTTGAGAGAATATGTTAGTGCGAGAGTGTGTTGGTGTGTGTGAGAGTGTTAGTGTGTGTGAGAGAGTGTTAGTGTGTGAGAGTTTTAGTGTGTGTGTGTGTTAGTGTGCGTGAGAGAGTGCGTTAGTGTGTGTGTGAGAGTGTTAATGTGTGTTCATGTGTGAGAGAGAGTGTTAGTGTGTGTGTGAGAGGGCGTTAGTGTGTGTGTGAGTGTGTTAATGAGTGTGTGAGAGTGTGTTAGTGTGTGTGAGAGTGTGTTCGTGTGTGTGAGAGAGAGTGTTAGTGTGTGTGAGAGAGAGTGTTAGTGTGTGTGTGAGTGTGTTAGTGTGTGTGAGAGTGTGTTAGTGTGTGTGAGAGAGAGTGTTAGTGTGTGTGTGTGAGTGTGTTAATGTGTGTGTGAGAGTGTGTTACTTTGTGTGTGAGAGAGTGTTAGTGTGTGTGAGAGAGAGTGTTAGTATGTGTGTGTGAGTGTGTTAATGTGTGTGTGAGAGTGTGTTAGTGTGTGTGAGAGTGTGTTAGTGTGTGTGAGAGTGTGTTCGTGTGTGTGTGAGAGTGTGTTAGTGTGTGTGAGAGAGAGTGTTAGTGTGTGTGTGAGAGTGTGTTAGTGTGTGTGAGAGAGTGTTAGTGTGTGTGAGAGCGTGTGTTAGTGTGTGTGAGAGTGTGTTCGTGTGTGTGTGAGAGTGTGTTAGTGTGTGTGAGAGAGAGTGTTAGTGTGTGTGTGAGAGAGTGTTAGTGTGTGTGAGAGTGAGTTAGTGTGTGTGAGAGAGAGTGTTAGTGTGTGTGTGAGAGTGTGTTAGTGTGTGTGAGAGAGTGTTAGTGTGTGTGAGAGAGTGTGTTAGTGTGTGTGTGAGAGTGTGTTAGTGTGTGTGTGAGAGTGTGTTAGTGTGCGTGTGAGAGTGTGTTAGTGTGTGTGAGAGAGAGTGTTAGTGTGTGTCTGAGAGTGCGTTAGTGTGTGAGAGAGTGTTAGTGTGTGTGAGAGAGTGTGTTAGTGTGTTTGTGAGAGTGTGTTAGTGTGTGTGTGAGAGTGTGTTAGTGTGTGTGTGAGAGTGTGTTAGTGTGTGTGAGAGAGAGTGTTAGTGTGTGTGTGAGAGTGCGTTAGTGTGTGAGAGAGTGTTAGTGTGTGTGAGAGAGTGTGTTAGTGTGTTTGTGAGAGCGTGTTAGTATGTGTGTGAGAGTGTGTGAGAGTGTGTTAGTGTGTGTGTGAGAGTGTGTTAGTGTGTGTGTGAGAGTGTGTTAGTGTGTGTGAGAGAGAGTGTTAGTGTGTGAGAGAGTGTTAGTGTGTTTGTGAGAGTGTGTTAGTGTGTGTGTGAGAGTGTGTTAGTGTGCGTGTGTGTGTTAGTGTGTGTGAGAGTGTGTTAGTGTGTGTGAGAGTGTGTTAGTGTGTGTGAGAGAGAGTGTTAGTGTGTGTGTGAGAGTGTGTTAGTGTGTGTGTGAGAGTGTATTAGTGTGCGTGTGAGAGTGTGTTAGTGTGTGTGTGAGAGAGTGTTAGTGTGTGTGAGAGTGTGTTAGTGTGTGTGAGAGAGTGTTAGTGTGTGTGAGAGAGTGTGTTAGTGTGTGTGAGAGTGTGTTAGTGTGTGTGTGAGAGTGTGTTAGTGTGTGTGTGAGAGTGTGTTAGTGTGTGTGAGAGAGAGTGTTAGTGTGTGTGTGAGAGAGTGTTATTGTGTGTGTGAGTGTGTTAATGTGTGTGTGAGAGTGTGTTAGTGTGTGTGAGAGTGTGTTCGTGTGAGAGTGTGTTAGTGTGTGTGAGAGAGAGTGTTCGTGTGTGTATGAGAGTGTGTTAGTGTGTGTGAGAGAGTGTTAGTGTGTGTGAGAGAGTGTGTTAGTGTGTGTGTGAGAGTGTGTTAGTGTGTGTGTGAGAGTGTGAGAGTGTGTTCGTGTGAGAGTGTGTTAGTGTGTGTGAGAGAGAGTGTTCGTGTGTGTATGAGAGTGTGTTAGTGTGTGTGAGAGAGTGTTAGTGTGTGTGAGAGAGTGTGTTAGTGTGTGTGTGAGAGTGTGTTAGTGTGCGTGTGATAGTGTGTTAGTGTGTGTGAGAGAGAGTGTTAGTGTGTGTGTGAGAGTGCGTTAGTGTGTGAGAGAGTGTTAGTGTGTGTGAGAGAGTGTGTTAGTGTGTGTGTGAGAGTGTGTTAGTGTGTGTGAGAGAGAGTGTTAGTGTGTGTGAGAGAGTGTTAGTGTGTGTGAGAGAGTGTTAGTGTGTGTGAGAAAGTGTTAGTGTGTGTGAGAGAGTGTGTTAGTGTGTGTGAGAGAGTGTTAGTGTGTGTGAGAGAGTGTGTTAGTGTGTGTGTGAGTGTGTTAGTGTGTGTGTGAGAGAGTGTTAGTGTGTGTGAGAGAGAGTGTTAGTGTGTGTGAGTGTGTTAATGTATGTGTGAGAGTGTGTTAGTGTGTGTGAGAGTGTGTTCGTGTGTGTGTGAGAGTGTGTTAGTGTGTGTGAGAGAGAGTGTTAGTGTGTGTGAGAGAGAGTGTTAGTGTGTGTGTGAGTGTGTTAGTGTGTGTGTGAGTGTGTTACTGTGTGTGAGAGTGTGTTCGTGTGTGTGAGAGAGAGTGTTAGTGTGTGTGAGAGTGTGTTAGTGTGTGTGTGAGAGAGTGTTAGTGTGTGTGTGTGAGTGTGTTAATGTGTGTGTGAGAGTGTGTTACTTTGTGTGTGAGAGAGTGTTAGTGTGTGTGAGAGAGAGTGTTAGTATGTGTGTGTGAGTGTGTTAATGTGTGTGTGAGAGTGTGTTAGTGTGTGTGAGAGTGTGTTAGTGTGTGTGAGAGAGAGTGTTAGTGTGTGTGTGAGAGTGTGTTAGTGTGTGTGAGAGAGTGTTAGTGTGTGTGAGAGAGTGTGTTAGTGTGTGTGTGAGAGTGTGTTAGTGTGTGTGTGAGAGTGTGTTAGTGTGCGTGTGAGAGTGTGTTAGTGTGTGTGAGAGAGAGTGTTAGTGTGTGTCTGAGAGTGCGTTAGTGTGTGAGAGAGTGTTAGTGTGTGTGAGAGAGTGTGTTAGTGTGTTTGTGAGAGTGTGTTAGTGTGTGTGTGAGAGTGTGTTAGTGTGTGTGTGAGAGTGTGTTAGTGTGTGTGAGAGAGAGTGTTAGTGTGTGTGTGAGAGTGCGTTAGTGTGTGAGAGAGTGTTAGTGTGTGTGAGAGAGTGTGTTAGTGTGTTTGTGAGAGCGTGTTAGTATGTGTGTGAGAGTGTGTGAGAGTGTGTTAGTGTGTGTGTGAGAGTGTGTTAGTGTGTGTGTGAGAGTGTGTTAGTGTGTGTGAGAGAGAGTGTTAGTGTGTGAGAGAGTGTTAGTGTGTTTGTGAGAGTGTGTTAGTGTGTGTGTGAGAGTGTGTTAGTGTGTGTGTGTGTGTTAGTGTGTGTGAGAGTGTGTTAGTGTGTGTGAGAGTGTGTTAGTGTGTGTGAGAGAGAGTGTTAGTGTGTGTGTGAGAGTGTGTTAGTGTGTGTGTGAGAGTGTATTAGTGTGTGTGTGAGAGTGTGTTAGTGTGTGTGTGAGAGAGTGTTAGTGTGTGTGAGAGTGTGTTAGTGTGTGTGAGAGAGTGTTAGTGTGTGTGAGAGAGTGTGTTAGTGTGTGTGAGAGTGTGTTAGTGTGTGTGTGAGAGTGTGTTAGTGTGTGTGTGAGAGTGTGTTAGTGTGTGTGAGAGAGAGTGTTAGTGTGTGTGTGAGAGAGTGTTATTGTGTGTGTGAGTGTGTTAATGTGTGTGTGAGAGTGTGTTAGTGTGTGTGAGAGTGTGTTCGTGTGAGAGTGTGTTAGTGTGTGTGAGAGAGAGTGTTCGTGTGTGTATGAGAGTGTGTTAGTGTGTGTGAGAGAGTGTTAGTGTGTGTGAGAGAGTGTGTTAGTGTGTGTGTGAGAGTGTGTTAGTGTGTGTGTGAGAGTGTGTTAGTGTGCGTGTGAGAGTGTGTTAGTGTGTGAGAGAGTGTTAGTGTGTGTGAGAAAGTGTGTTAGTGTGTGTGAGAGAGTGTTAGTGTGTGTGTGAGAGTGCGTTAGTGTGTGTGTGAGAGTGTGTTAGTGTGTGTGTGAGAGTGTGTTAGTGTGTGAGAGAGTGTTAGTGTGTGTGTGAGAGTGCGTTAGTGTGTGAGAGAGTATTAGTGTGTGTGTGAGAGAGTGTTAGTGTGTGTGAGAGAGTGTGTTAGTGTGTTTGTGAGAGTGTGTTCGTGTGTGTGTGAGAGTGTGTTCGAGTGTGTGTGAGAGTGTTAGTGTGTGTGAGAGTGTTAGTGTGTGTGAGTGTGTTAGTGTGTGAGAGTGTGTTAGTGTGTGTGTGAGAGTGTGTTAGTGTGTGTGTGAGAGTGCGTTAGTGTGTGTGTGAGAGTGCGTTAGTGTGTGAGAGAGTGTTAGTGTGTGTGAGAGTGTTAGTGTGTGTGAGAAAGAGTGTTAGTGTGTGTGTGTGTTAGTGTGTGTGTGAGAGAGTTTTAGTGTGTGTGAGTGTGTTAGTGTGTGAGAGAGTGTTAGTGTGTGTGAGAGAGTGCGTTAGTGTGCGTGTGAGAGTGCGTTAGTGTGTGAGAGAGTGTTAGTGTGTTTGTGAGAGTGTGTTAGTGTGTTTGTGAGAGTGTGTTAGTGTGTGTGAGTGTGTTAGTGTGTGTGAGAGTGTTAGTGTGTGTGAGAGAGAGTGTTAGTGTGTGTGAGTGTGTTAGTGTGTGTGTGAGAGAGTTTTAGTGTGTGTGAGTGTGTTAGTGTGTGAGAGTGTGTTAGTGTGTGTGTGAGAGTGTGTTAGTGTGTGTGAGTGTGTTAGTGTGTGTGGGAGTGTGTTAGTGTGTGTGAGAGAGAGTGTTAGTGTGTGTGTGTGAGAGTTTTGGTGTGTGTGAGAGAGAGTGTTAGTGTGTGTGTGAGAGTTTGTTAGTGTGTGTGTGAGACTTTGTTAGTGTGTGTGTGTTTGAGAGAATATGTTAGTGCGAGAGTGTGTTGGTGTGTGTGAGAGTGTTAGTGTGTGTGAGAGAGTGTTAGTGTGTGAGAGTTTTAGTGTGTGTGTGTGTTAGTGTGCGTGAGAGAGTGTGTTAGTGTGTGTGTGAGAGTGTTAATGTGTGTTCATGTGTGAGAGAGAGTGTTAGTGTGTGTGTGAGAGTGTGTTAGTGTGTGTGAGAGTGTGTTAGTGTGTGTGTGTGAGTGTGTTAGTGTGTGTGTGAGAGTGTGTTAGTGTGTGTGTGTGAGTGTGTTAGAGTGTGTGTGTGAGAGTGTGTTAGTGTGTGTGTGAGAGTGTGTTAGTGTGTGTGTGAGAGTGTGTTAGTGTGTGTGCGTGTAAGAGTGTGTTAGTGTGTGTGTGAGAGAGTGTTAGGGTGTGTGAGAGTGGGTTAGTGTGTGTGTGAGAGTGTGTTAGTGTGTGTGAGAGAGTGATAGTGTGTGTGAGAGAGAGTGTTAGTGTGTGTGAGAGAGTGTTAGTGTGTGAGAGAGAATGTTAGTGTGTGTGTGAGAGTGTGCTAGTGTGTGTGTAAGTGTGTTAGTGTGTGTGAGAGACTGTGTTTGTGTGTGTTAGTGTGTGTGTGAGTGAGTGTTAGTGTGTGTGTGAGAGAGTGTGTTTAGTGTGTGTGAGAGAGTGTTTGTGTGTGAGAGTTTTAGTATGTGTGTGAGAGAGTGTGTTTAGTGTGTGTGTGAGAGTGTGTTTAGTGTGTGTGTGAGAGTGTGTTAGTGTGTGTGTGAGAATGTGTTAGTGTGTGTGTGAGAATGTGTTAGTGTGTGTGTGAGAGTGCGTTAGTGTGTGAGAGAGTGTTAGAGTGTGTGAGAGAGTGTGTTAGTGTGTTTGTGAGAGTGCGTTAGTGTGTGAGAGAGTGTTAGTGTGTGTGAGAGAGTGTGTTAGTGTGTGTGTGAGAGTGTGTTAGTGTGTGTGTGAGTGTGTTAGTGTGTGTGAGTGTGTTAGTGTGTGTGAGAGTGTGTTAGTGTGTGTGAGAGAGAGTGTTAGTGTGTGTGTGTGAGTGTGTTAGTGTGTGTGTGTGAGAGTTTTAGTGTGTGTGTGAGAGTTTGTTAGTGTGTGTGTGAGAGTTTGTTAGTGTGTGTGTGAGAGAGTTTTAGTGTGTGTGTGAAAGAGTGTGTTTAGTGTGTGTGAGAGAGAGTGTTAGTGTGTTTGAGAGAATATGTTAGTGCGAGAGTGTGTTGGTGTGTGTGAGAGTGTTAGTGTGTGTGAGAGAGTATTAGTGTGTGTGAGAGAGTGTGTTAGTGTGTTTGAGAGAATATGTTAGTGCGAGAGTGTGTTGGTGTGTGTGAGAGTGTTAGTGTGTTTGTGAGAGTGCGTTAGTGTGTGAGAGAGTGTTAGTGTGTTTGTGAGAGTGTGTTAGTGTGTGTGTGAGAGTGCGTTAGTGTGTGAGAGAGTGTTAGTGTGTGTGAGAGAGTGTGTTAGTGTGTTTGTGAGAGTGTGTTAGTGTGTGTGAGAGTGTGTTAGTGTGTGTGAGTGTGATAGTGTGTGTGAGAGTGTGTTAGTGTGTGTGTGTAAGTGTGTTAGTGTGTGTGTGTGAGTGCGTTAGTGTGTGTGTGAGAGAGTGTTAGTGTGTGTGAGAAAGTGTGTTAGTGTGTGTGAGAGAGTGTTAGTGTGTGTGTGAGAGTGCGTTAGTGTGTGTGTGAGAGTGTGTTAGTGTGTGTGTGAGAGTGTGTTAGTGTGTGAGAGAGTGTTAGTGTGTGTGTGAGAGTGCGTTAGTGTGTGAGAGAGTATTAGTGTGTGTGTGAGAGAGTGTTAGTGTGTGTGAGAGAGTGTGTTAGTGTGTTTGTGAGAGTGTGTTCGTGTGTGTGTGAGAGTGTGTTCGAGTGTGTGTGAGTGTGTTAGTGTGTGTGAGAGTGTTAATGTGTGTGAGAGTGTTAGTGTGTGTGAGTGTGTTAGTGTGTGAGAGTGTGTTAGTGTGTGTGTGAGAGTGTGTTAGTGTGTGTGTGAGAGTGCGTTAGTGTGTGTGTGAGAGTGCGTTAGTGTGTGAGAGAGTGTTAGTGTGTGTGAGAGTGTTAGTGTGTGTGAGAGAGAGTGTTAGTGTGTGTGTGTGTTAGTGTGTGTGTGAGAGAGTTTTAGTGTGTGTGAGTGTGTTAGTGTGTGAGAGAGTGTTAGTGTGTGTGAGAGAGTGCGTTAGTGTGCGTGTGAGAGTGCGTTAGTGTGTGAGAGAGTGTTAGTGTGTTTGTGAGAGTGTGTTAGTGTGTTTGTGAGAGTGTGTTAGTGTGTGTGAGTGTGTTAGTGTGTGTGAGAGTGTTAGTGTGTGTGAGAGAGAGTGTTAGTGTGTGTGAGTGTATTAGTGTGTGTGTGAGAGAGTTTTAGTGTGTGTGAGTGTGTTAGTGTGTGAGAGTGTGTTAGTGTGTGTGTGAGAGTGTGTTAGTGTGTGTGAGTGTGTTAGTGTGTGTGGGAGTGTGTTAGTGTGTGTGAGAGAGAGTGTTAGTGTGTGTGTGTGAGAGTTTTGGTGTGTGTGAGAGAGAGTGTTAGTGTGTGTGTGAGAGTTTGTTAGTGTGTGTGTGAGACTTTGTTAGTGTGTGTGTGTTTGAGAGAATATGTTAGTGCGAGAGTGTGTTGGTGTGTGTGAGAGTGTTAGTGTGTGTGAGAGAGTGTTAGTGTGTGAGAGTTTTAGTGTGTGTGTGTGTTAGTGTGCGTGAGAGAGTGCGTTAGTGTGTGTGTGAGAGTGTTAATGTGTGTTCATGTGTGAGAGAGAGTGTTAGTGTGTGTGTGAGAGGGCGTTAGTGTGTGTGTGAGTGTGTTAATGTGTGTGTGAGAGTGTGTTAGTGTGTGTGAGAGTGTGTTCGTGTGTGTGAGAGAGAGTGTTAGTGTGTGTGAGAGAGAGTGTTAGTGTGTGTGTGAGTGTGTTAGTGTGTGTGAGAGTGTGTTAGTGTGTGTGAGAGAGAGTGTTAGTGTGTGTGTGTGAGTGTGTTAATGTGTGTGTGAGAGTGTGTTACTTTGTGTGTGAGAGAGTGTTAGTGTGTGTGAGAGAGAGTGTTAGTATGTGTGTGTGAGTGTGTTAATGTGTGTGTGAGAGTGTGTTAGTGTGTGTGAGAGTGTGTTAGTGTGTGTGAGAGTGTGTTCGTGTGTGTGTGAGAGTGTGTTAGTGTGTGTGAGAGAGAGTGTTAGTGTGTGTGTGAGAGTGTGTTAGTGTGTGTGAGAGAGTGTTAGTGTGTGTGAGAGCGTGTGTTAGTGTGTGTGAGAGTGTGTTCGTGTGTGTGTGAGAGTGTGTTAGTGTGTGTGAGAGAGAGTGTTAGTGTGTGTGTGAGAGAGTGTTAGTGTGTGTGAGAGTGAGTTAGTGTGTGTGAGAGAGAGTGTTAGTGTGTGTGTGAGAGTGTGTTAGTGTGTGTGAGAGAGTGTTAGTGTGTGTGAGAGAGTGTGTTAGTGTGTGTGTGAGAGTGTGTTAGTGTGTGTGTGAGAGTGTGTTAGTGTGCGTGTGAGAGTGTGTTAGTGTGTGTGAGAGAGAGTGTTAGTGTGTGTCTGAGAGTGCGTTAGTGTGTGAGAGAGTGTTAGTGTGTGTGAGAGAGTGTGTTAGTGTGTTTGTGAGAGTGTGTTAGTGTGTGTGTGAGAGTGTGTTAGTGTGTGTGTGAGAGTGTGTTAGTGTGTGTGAGAGAGAGTGTTAGTGTGTGTGTGAGAGTGCGTTAGTGTGTGAGAGAGTGTTAGTGTGTGTGAGAGAGTGTGTTAGTGTGTTTGTGAGAGCGTGTTAGTATGTGTGTGAGAGTGTGTGAGAGTGTGTTAGTGTGTGTGTGAGAGTGTGTTAGTGTGTGTGTGAGAGTGTGTTAGTGTGTGTGAGAGAGAGTGTTAGTGTGTGAGAGAGTGTTAGTGTGTTTGTGAGAGTGTGTTAGTGTGTGTGTGAGAGTGTGTTAGTGTGCGTGTGTGTGTTAGTGTGTGTGAGAGTGTGTTAGTGTGTGTGAGAGTGTGTTAGTGTGTGTGAGAGAGAGTGTTAGTGTGTGTGTGAGAGTGTGTTAGTGTGTGTGTGAGAGTGTATTAGTGTGCGTGTGAGAGTGTGTTAGTGTGTGTGTGAGAGAGTGTTAGTGTGTGTGAGAGTGTGTTAGTGTGTGTGAGAGAGTGTTAGTGTGTGTGAGAGAGTGTGTTAGTGTGTGTGAGAGTGTGTTAGTGTGTGTGTGAGAGTGTGTTAGTGTGTGTGTGAGAGTGTGTTAGTGTGTGTGAGAGAGAGTGTTAGTGTGTGTGTGAGAGAGTGTTATTGTGTGTGTGAGTGTGTTAATGTGTGTGTGAGAGTGTGTTAGTGTGTGTGAGAGTGTGTTCGTGTGAGAGTGTGTTAGTGTGTGTGAGAGAGAGTGTTCGTGTGTGTATGAGAGTGTGTTAGTGTGTGTGAGAGAGTGTTAGTGTGTGTGAGAGAGTGTGTTAGTGTGTGTGTGAGAGTGTGTTAGTGTGTGTGTGAGAGTGTGAGAGTGTGTTCGTGTGAGAGTGTGTTAGTGTGTGTGAGAGACAGTGTTCGTGTGTGTATGAGAGTGTGTTAGTGTGTGTGAGAGAGTGTTAGTGTGTGTGAGAGAGTGTGTTAGTGTGTGTGTGAGAGTGTGTTAGTGTGCGTGTGAGAGTGTGTTAGTGTGTGTGAGAGAGAGTGTTAGTGTGTGTGTGAGAGTGCGTTAGTGTGTGAGAGAGTGTTAGTGTGTGTGAGAGAGTGTGTTAGTGTGTGTGTGAGAGTGTGTTAGTGTGTGTGAGAGAGAGTGTTAGTGTGTGTGAGAGAGTGTTAGTGTGTGTGAGAGAGTGTTAGTGTGTGTGAGAAAGTGTTAGTGTGTGTGAGAGAGTGTGTTAGTGTGTGTGAGAGAGTGTTAGTGTGTGTGAGAGAGTGTGTTAGTGTGTGTGTGAGTGTGTTAGTGTGTGTGTGAGAGAGTGTTAGTGTGTGTGAGAGAGAGTGTTAGTGTGTGTGAGTGTGTTAATGTATGTGTGAGAGTGTGTTAGTGTGTGTGAGAGTGTGTTCGTGTGTATGTGAGAGTGTGTTAGTGTGTGTGAGAGAGAGTGTTAGTGTGTGTGAGAGAGAGTGTTAGTGTGTGTGTGAGTGTGTTAGTGTGTGTGTGAGTGTGTTACTGTGTGTGAGAGTGTGTTCGTGTGTGTGAGAGAGAGTGTTAGTGTGTGTGAGAGTGTGTTAGTGTGTGTGTGAGAGAGTGTTAGTGTGTGTGTGTGAGTGTGTTAATGTGTGTGTGAGAGTGTGTTACTTTGTGTGTGAGAGAGTGTTAGTGTGTGTGAGAGAGAGTGTTAGTATGTGTGTGTGAGTGTGTTAATGTGTGTGTGAGAGTGTGTTAGTGTGTGTGAGAGTGTGTTAGTGTGTGTGAGAGAGAGTGTTAGTGTGTGTGTGAGAGTGTGTTAGTGTGTGTGAGAGAGTGTTAGTGTGTGTGAGAGAGTGTGTTAGTGTGTGTGTGAGAGTGTGTTAGTGTGTGTGTGAGAGTGTGTTAGTGTGCGTGTGAGAGTGTGTTAGTGTGTGTGAGAGAGAGTGTTAGTGTGTGTCTGAGAGTGCGTTAGTGTGTGAGAGAGTGTTAGTGTGTGTGAGAGAGTGTGTTAGTGTGTTTGTGAGAGTGTGTTAGTGTGTGTGTGAGAGTGTGTTAGTGTGTGTGTGAGAGTGTGTTAGTGTGTGTGAGAGAGAGTGTTAGTGTGTGTGTGAGAGTGCGTTAGTGTGTGAGAGAGTGTTAGTGTGTGTGAGAGAGTGTGTTAGTGTGTTTGTGAGAGCGTGTTAGTATGTGTGTGAGAGTGTGTGAGAGTGTGTTAGTGTGTGTGTGAGAGTGTGTTAGTGTGTGTGTGAGAGTGTGTTAGTGTGTGTGAGAGAGAGTGTTAGTGTGTGAGAGAGTGTTAGTGTGTTTGTGAGAGTGTGTTAGTGTGTGTGTGAGAGTGTGTTAGTGTGTGTGTGTGTGTTAGTGTGTGTGAGAGTGTGTTAGTGTGTGTGAGAGTGTGTTAGTGTGTGTGAGAGAGAGTGTTAGTGTGTGTGTGAGAGTGTGTTAGTGTGTGTGTGAGAGTGTATTAGTGTGTGTGTGAGAGTGTGTTAGTGTGTGTGTGAGAGAGTGTTAGTGTGTGTGAGAGTGTGTTAGTGTGTGTGAGAGAGTGTTAGTGTGTGTGAGAGAGTGTGTTAGTGTGTGTGAGAGTGTGTTAGTGTGTGTGTGAGAGTGTGTTAGTGTGTGTGTGAGAGTGTGTTAGTGTGTGTGAGAGAGAGTGTTAGTGTGTGTGTGAGAGAGTGTTATTGTGTGTGTGAGTGTGTTAATGTGTGTGTGAGAGTGTGTTAGTGTGTGTGAGAGTGTGTTCGTGTGAGAGTGTGTTAGTGTGTGTGAGAGAGAGTGTTCGTGTGTGTATGAGAGTGTGTTAGTGTGTGTGAGAGAGTGTTAGTGTGTGTGAGAGAGTGTGTTAGTGTGTGTGTGAGAGTGTGTTAGTGTGTGTGTGAGAGTGTGTTAGTGTGCGTGTGAGAGTGTGTTAGTGTGTGTGAGAGAGAGTGTTAGTGTGTGTGTGAGAGTGCGTTAGTGTGTGAGAGAGTGTTAGTGTGTGTGAGAGAGTGTGTTAGTGTGTGTGTGAGAGTGTGTTAGTGTGTGTGAGAGAGAGTGTTAGTGTGTGTGAGAGAGTGTTAGTGTGTGTGAGAGAGTGTTAGTGTGTGTGAGAAAGTGTTAGTGTGTGTGAGAGAGTGTGTTAGTGTGTGTGAGAGAGTGTTAGTGTGTGTGAGAGAGTGTGTTAGTGTGTGTGTGAGTGTGTTAGTGTGTGTGTGAGAGAGTGTTAGTGTGTGTGAGAGAGAGTGTTAGTGTGTGTGAGTGTGTTAATGTATGTGTGAGAGTGTGTTCGTGTGTGTGAGAGTGTGTTAGTGTGTGTGAGAGAGAGTGTTAGTGTGTGTGAGAGAGAGTGTTAGTGTGTGTGTGAGTGTGTTAGTGTGTGTGTGAGTGTGTTACTGTGTGTGAGAGTGTGTTCGTGTGTGTGAGAGAGAGTGTTAGTGTGTGTGAGAGTGTGTTAGTGTGTGTGTGAGAGAGTGTTAGTGTGTGTGTGTGAGTGTGTTAATGTGTGTGTGAGAGTGTGTTACTTTGTGTGTGAGAGAGTGTTAGTGTGTGTGAGAGAGAGTGTTAGTATGTGTGTGTGAGTGTGTTAATGTGTGTGTGAGAGTGTGTTAGTGTGTGTGAGAGTGTGTTAGTGTGTGTGAGAGTGTGTTCGTGTGTGTGTGAGAGTGTGTTAGTGTGTGTGAGAGAGAGTGTTAGTGTGTGTGTGAGAGTGTGTTAGTGTGTGTGAGAGAGTGTTAGTGTGTGTGAGAGAGTGTGTTAGTGTGTGTGAGAGTGTGTTAGTGTGTGTGAGAGAGAGTGTTAGTGGGTGTGTGAGAGAGTGTTAGTGTGTGTGAGAGTGTGTTCGTGTGTGTGTGAGAGTGTGTTAGTGTGTGTGAGAGAGAGTGTTAGTGTGTGTGTCAGAGTGTGTTAGTGTGTGTGAGAGAGTGTTAGTGTGTGTGAGAGAGTGTGTTAGTGTTTGTGAGAGAGTGTGTTAGTGTGTGTGTGAGAGTGTGTTAGTGTGTGTGTGAGAGTGTGTTAGTGTGCGTGTGAGAGTGTGTTAGTGTGTGTGGGAGAGAGTGTTAGTGTGTGTCTGAGAGTGCGTTAGTGTGTGAGAGAGTGTTAGTGTGTGTGAGAGAGTGTGTTAGTGTGTGTGTGAGAGTGTGTTAGTGTGTGTGTGAGAGTGTGTTAGTGTGTGTGAGAGAGTGTGTTAGTGTGTTTGTGAGAGCGTGTTAGTGTGTGTGTGAGAGTGTGTGAGAGTGTGTTAGTGTGTGTGTGAGAGTGTGTTAGTGTGTGTGAGAGAGATTGTTAGTGTGTGAGAGAGTGTTAGTGTGTTTGTGAGAGTGTGTTAGTGTGTGTGTGAGAGTGTGTTAGTGTGTGTGAGTGTGTTAGTGTGTGTGAGAGTGTGTTAGTGTGTGTGAGAGTGTGTTAGTGTGTGTGAGAGAGAGTGTTAGTGTGTGTGTGAGAGTGTGTTAGTGTGTGTGTGAGAGTGTATTAGTGTGCGTGTGAGAGTGTGTTAGTGTGTGTGAGAGAGTGTTAGAGTGTGTGTGAGAGTGTGTTAGTGTGTGTGTGAGAGAGTGTTAGTGTGTGTGAGAGTGTGTTAGTGTGTGTGAGAGAGTGTTAGTGTGTGTGAGAGAGTGTGTTAGTGTGTGTGAGAGTCTGTTCGTGTGTGTGTGAGAGTGTGTTCGTGTGTGTGTGAGAGTGTGTTAGTGTGTGTGTGAGAGAGTGTTAGTGTGTGTGTGAGAGAGTGTTATTGTGTGTGTGAGTGTGTTAATGGGTGTGTGAGAGTGTGTTAGTGTGTGTGAGAGTGTGTTCGTGTGAGAGTTTGTTAGTGTGTGTGAGAGAGAGTGTTAGTGTGTGTATGAGAGTGTGTTAGTGTGTGTGAGAGAGTGTTAGTGTGTGTGAGAGAGTGTGTTAGTGTGTGTGTGAGAGTGTGTTAGTGTGCGTGTGAGAGTGTGTTAGTGTGTGTGAGAGAGAGTGTTAGTGTGTGTGTGAGAGTGCGTGAGTGTGTGAGAGAGTGTTAGTGTGTGTGAGAGAGTGTGTTAGTGTGTGTGTGAGAGTGTGTTAGTGTGTGTGAGAGAGAGTGTTCGTGTGTGTGAGAGAGTGTTAGTGTGTGTGAGAGAGTGTTAGTGTGTGTGAGAGAGTGTGTTAGTGTGTGTGAGAGAGTGTTAGTGTGTGTGAGAGAGTGTGTTCGTGTGTGTGTGAGTGTGTTAGTGTGTGTGTGAGAGAGTGTTAGTGTGTGTGAGAGAGAGTGTTAGTATGTGTGTGAGTGTGTTAATGTGTGTGTGAGAGTGTGTCCGTGTGTGTGTGAGAGTGTGTTAGTGTGTGTGAGAGAGAGTGTTAGTGTATGTGAGAGAGAGTGTTAGTGTGTGTCTGAGTGTGTTAGTGTGTGTTAGTGTGTGTGTGAGAGAGTGTTAGTGTGTGTGTGTGAGTGTGTTAACGTGTGTGTGAGAGTGTGTTACTTTCTGTGTGAGAGAGTGTTAGTGTGTGTGAGAGAGAGTGTTAGTATGTGTGTGTGAGTGTGTTAATGTGTGTTTGAGAGTGTGTTAGTGTGTGTGAGAGTGTGTTAGTGTGTGTGAGAGTGTGTTCGTGTGTGTGTGAGAGTGTGTTAGTGTGTGTGAGAGAGAGTGTTAGTGTGTGTGTGAGAGTGTGTTAGTGTGTGTGAGAGAGTGTTAGTGTGTGTGAGAGAGTGTGTTAGTGTGTGTGAGAGTGTGTTCGTGTGTGTGTGAGAGTGTGTTAGTGTGTGTGAGAGAGAGTGTTAGTGTGTGTGTGAGAGAGTGTTAGTGTGTGTGAGAGTGTGTTAGTGTGTGTGAGAGAGAGTGTTAGTGTGTGTCTGAGAGTGCGTTAGTGTGTGAGAGAGTGTTAGTGTGTGTGAGAGAGTGTGTTAGTGTGTTTGTGAGAGTGTGTTAGTGTGTGTGTGAGAGTGTGTTACTGTGTGTGTGAGAGTGTGTTAGTGTGTGTGAGAGAGAGTGTTAGTGTGTGTGTTAGAGTGCGTTAGTGTGTGAGAGAGTGTTAGTGTGTGTGAGAGAGTGTGTTAGTGTGTTTGTGAGAGCGTGTTAGTGTGTGTGTGAGAGTGTGTGAGAGTGTGTTAGTGTGTGTGTGAGAGTGTGTTAGTGTGTGTGAGAGAGAGTGTTAGTGTGTGAGAGAGTGTTAGTGTGTTTGTGAGAGTGTGTTAGTGTGTGTGTGAGAGTGTGTTAGTGTGTGTGAGAGTGTGTTAGTGTGTGTGAGAGTGTGTTAGTGTGTGTGAGAGTGTGTTAGTGTGTGTGAGAGAGAGTGTTAGTGTGTGTGTGAGAGTGTGTTAGTGTGTGTGTGAGAGTGTATTAGTGTGCGTGTGAGAGTGTGTTAGTGTGTGTGAGAGAGTGTTAGTGTGTGTGAGAGTGTGTTAGTGTGTGTGAGAGAGTGTGTTAGTGTGTGTGAGAGTGTGTTCGTGTGTGTGTGAGAGTGTGTTCGTGTGTGTGTGAGAGTGTGTTAGTGTGTGTGAGAGAGAGTGTTAGTGTGTGTGTGAGAGAGTGTTATTGTGTGTGTGAGTGTGTTAATGTGTGTGTGAGAGTGTGTTAGTGTGTTCGTGTGAGAGTGTGTTAGTGTGTGTGAGAGAGAGTGTTAGTGTGTGTATGAGAGTGTGTTAGTGTGTGTGAGAGAGTGTTAGTGTGTGTGAGAGAGTGTGTTAGTGTGTGTGAGAGTGTGTTAGTGTGTGTGTGAGAGTGTGTTAGTGTGCGTGTGAGAGTGTGTTAGTGTGTGTGAGAGAGAGTGTTAGTGTGTGAGAGAGTGTTAGTGTGTGTGAGGGAGTGTGTTAGTGTGTTTGTGAGAGTGTGTTCGTGTGTGTGTGAGAGTGTGTTAGTGTGTGTGAGTGTGTTAGTGTGTGTGAGAGTGTGTTAGTGTGTGTGAGAGAGAGTGTTAGTGTGTGTGAGAGTGTGTTAGTGTGTGTGTGAGAGTGTATTAGTGTGCGTGTGAGAGTGTGTTAGTGTGTGTGAGAGAGTGTTAGTGTGTGTGTGAGAGTGTGTTAGTGTGTGTGTGAGAGTGTGTTAGTGTGTGTGAGAGTGTGTGTGTGAGAGTGTGTTAGTGTGTGTGAGAGTGTGTTAGTGTGTGTGAGAGAGTGTGTTAGTGTGTGTGTGAGAGTGTGTTAGTGTGTGTGTGAGAATGTGTTCGTGTGTGTGAGAGTGTGTTAGTGTGTGTGTGAGAGTGTGTTAGTGTGTGTGTGAGAGTGTGTTAGTGTGTGTGAGAGAGAATGTTAGTGTGTGTGAGGGTGTGTTAGTGCGTGTGTGAGTGTGTTAGTGTGCGTGTTAGAGTGTGTGAGAGTGTGCTAGTGTGTGTGTGAGTGTGTTAGTGTGTGTGAGAGTGCATTAGTGTGTGTGAGAGACTGTGTTTGAGTGTGTTAGTGTGTGTGTGAGAGAGTGTGTTTAGTGTGTGTGAGAGAGTATTTGTGTGTGAGAGTTTTAGTATGTGTGTGAGAGAGTGTGTTTAGTGTGTGTGTGAGAGTTTGTTAGTGTGTGTGTGAGAGTTTGTTAGTGTGTGTGTGAGAGTTTGTTAGTGCGAGAGTGTTGGTGTGTGTGAGAGTGTTAGTGTGTGTGAGAGAGTGTTAGTTTGTGAGAGTTTTAGTGTGTGTGTGAGAGAGTGTGTTTAGTGGGTGTGTGAGAGAGTTTTAGTGTGTGTGTGAGAGTGTGTTTAGTGTGTTTGTGAGAGTGTGTTAGTGTGTGTGTGAGAGTGCGTTAGTGTGTGAGAGAGTGTTAGTGTGTGTGAGAGAGTGTGTTAGTGTGTTTGTGAGAGTGTGTTAGTGTGTGTGAGAGTGTGTTAGTGTGTGTGAGTGTGATAGTGTGTGTGTAAGTGTGTTAGTGTGTGTGTGTGAGTGCGTTAGTGTGTGTGTGAGAGAGTGTTAGTGTGTGTGAGAAAGTGTGTTAGTGTGTTTGAGAGAATATGTTAGTGCGAGAGTGTGTTGGTGTGTGTGAGAGTGTTAGTGTGTGTGAGAGAGTGTTAGTGTGTGTGAGAGAGTGCGTTAGTGTGTGTGAGAGAGTGTTAGTGTGTGTGTGAGAATGTGTTAGTGTGTGTGAGAGAGTGTTAGTGTGTGTGTGAGAGTGCGTTAGTGTGTGTGTGAGAGTGTGTTAGTGTGTGTGTGAGAGTGTGTTAGTGTGTGAGAGAGTGTTAGTGTGTGTGTGAGAGTGCGTTAGTGTGTGAGAGAGTATTAGTGTGTGTGTGAGAGAGTGTTAGTGTGTGTGAGAGAGTGTGTTAGTGTGTTTGTGAGAGTGTGTTCGTGTGTGCGTGAGAGTGTGTTCGAGTGTGTGTGAGTGTGTTAGTGTGTGTGAGAGTGTTAGTGTGTGTGAGTGTGTTAGTGTGTGAGAGTGTGTTAGTGTGTGTGTGAGAGTGCGTTAGTGTGTGTGTGAGAGTGCGTTAGTGTGTGAGAGAGTGTTAGTGTGTGTGAGAGTGTTAGTGTGTGTGAGAGAGAGTGTTAGTGTGTGTGTGTGTTAGTGTGTGTGTGAGAGAGTTTTAGTGTGTGTGAGTGTGTTAGTGTGTGAGAGAGTGTTAGTGTGTGTGAGAGAGTGCGTTAGTGTGCGTGTGAGAGTGCGTTAGTGTGTGAGAGAGTGTTAGTGTGTTTGTGAGAGTGTGTTAGTGTGTTTGTGAGAGTGTGTTAGTGTGTGTGAGTGTGTTAGTGTGTGTGAGAGTGTTAGTGTGTGTGAGAGAGAGTGTTAGTGTGTGTGAGTGTGTTAGTGTGTGTGTGAGAGAGTTTTAGTGTGTGTGAGTGTGTTAGTGTGTGAGAGTGTGTTAGTGTGTGTGTGAGAGTGTGTTAGTGTGTGTGAGTGTGTTAGTGTGTGTGAGAGTGTGTTAGTGTGTGTGAGAGAGAGTGTTAGTGTGTGTGTGTGAGAGTTTTGGTGTGTGTGAGAGAGAGTGTTAGTGTGTGTGAGAGTTTGTTAGTGTGTGTGTGAGACTTTGTTAGTGTGTGTGTGTTTGAGAGAATATGTTAGTGCGAGAGTGTGTTGGTGTGTGTGAGAGTGTGCGTTAGTGTGTGTGTGAGAGTGTTAATGTGTGTGTGAGAGTGTGTTCATGTGTGAGAGAGAGTGTTAGTGTGTGTGTGAGAGTGTGTTAGTGTGTGTGAGAGTGTGTTAGTGTGTGTGTGTGAGTGTGTTCATGTGTGAGAGAGAGTGTGTTAATGTGTGTGTGAGAGTTTGTTAGTGTGTGTGTGAGAGTTTGTTAGTGTGTGTGTGTTTGAGAGAATATGTTAGTGCGAGAGTGTGTTGGTGTGTGTGTGAGTAATAGTGTGTGTGAGAGAGTGTTAGTGTGTGAGAGTTTTAGTGTGTGTGTGAGTGTGTTAGTGTGTGTGTGAGATTGTGTTAGTGTGTGTGAGAGTTTGTTAGTGTGTGTGTGAGTTTGTTAGTGTGTGAGTGTTTGAGAGAATATGTTAGTGCGAGAGTGTGTTGGTGTGTGTGAGAGTGAGAGTGTGTGTGAGAGAGTATTAGTGTGTGAGAGTTTTAGTGTGTGTGTTAGTGTGTGTGTGAGAGTTTGTTAGTGTGTGTGTGAGAGTTTGTTAGTGTGTGTGTGAGAGTTTGTTAGTGTGTGTGTGAGAGTTTGTTCGTGTGTGTGTGTGTTTGAGAGAATGTTAGTGCGAGAGAGAGTGTGTTGGTGTGTGTGAGAGTGTTAGTGTGTGTGAGAGTGTTAGTGTGTGTGAGAGAGTGTTAGTGAGTGTGTGTGAGAGAGTGTGTCAGTGTGTGTGAGCATGTGTTAGTGTGTGATAGAGAGTGTTATTGTGTGTGTGAGAGTTTGTTAGTGTGTGTGTGAGAATTTGTTAGTGTGTGTGAGAGTGTTAGTGTGTGAGAGTGTGTTATTGTGTGTGTTTGAGAGAAACTGTTAGTGCGAGAGAGTGTGTTGGTGTGTGTGTTTGAGAGTGTATTAGTGCGAGAGAGTGTGTGTTGGTGTGTGAGAGAAAGTGTTAGTGTGTGTGAGAGAGTGTGTTAGTGTGGTAGTGTGTGTGTGAGAAGGAGTGTGTGTGTGTGTGAGAAGGAGTGTGTGTGTGTGTGTGTGGGAGTGTGTTAGTCTGTGTGTGTGAGAGAGTGTGTTAGTGTGATAGTGTGTGTGTGAGAAGGAGTGTGTGTGTGTGAGGAGTGTGTGTGTGTGAGAGTGTATGTGTGTGGTAGTGTGTGTGTAAGAGAGAGAGAGAGGGAGAGAGCGTGTATGCAAGCGAGAGAGCGAGCGTGTGTGCGAGAGAGAGCGTGTGTGTGTGAGAGAGAGAGAACGTGTGCGAGAGAGAGCGTGTGCGTGAGAGAGAGAGAACGTGTGCGAGAGAGAGAGCGTGTGTGTGTGAGAGAGAGAGAGAACGTGTGCGAGAGAGAGCGTGTGCGTGAGAGAGAGAGAATGCGTGTGTGTGTGAGAGAGAGAGAGAGCGTGTGTGTGTGAGAGAGAGAGAATGCGTGTGTGCGTGAGAGAGAGAGAGGGCGTGTGTGTGTGAGAGAGAGAGAATGCGTGTGTGCGTGAGAGAGAGAGAGGGCGTGTGTGTGTGAGAGAGAGAGAGCGTGTGTGTGTGAGTGAGAGAGAGGGCGTGTGTGTGTGAGAGAGAGAGAGCGTGTGTGTGTGAGTGAGAGAGAATGCGTGTGTGCGTGAGAGAGAGAGAGAGCGTGTGTGTGTGAGTGAGAGAGAGGGCGTGTGTGTGTGAGAGAGAGAGAGGGCGTGTGTGTGTGAGAGAGAGAGAATGCGTGTGTGCGTGAGAGAGAGAGAGGGCGTGTGTGTGTGAGAGAGAGAGAATGCGTGTGTGCGTGAGAGAGAGAGAGGGCGTGTGTGTGTGAGAGAGAGAGAGCGTGTGTGTGTGAGTGAGAGAGAGGGCGTGTGTGTGTGAGAGAGAGAGAGCGTGTGTGTGTGAGAGAGAGAGAGCGTGTGTGTGTGAGAGAGAGAGAGAGCGTGTGTGTGTGAGAGAGAGAGAATGCGTGTGTGCGTGAGAGAGAGAGAGGGCGTGTGTGTGTGAGAGAGAGAGAATGCGTGTGTGCGTGAGTGAGAGAGAGAGCGTGTGTGCGCGAGAAAGAGAGAGAGCATGGGCGGGATTCTCTGACACCCCGCCGGGTCATAGAATGGCCGGGGGGGGGGCAGTGTGAATCCCGCCCCACTGCTCCGACGTCGGCTGCTGAATTCTCCGGCGCCGGTTTTCGGGCAGGCGGGGGGATCAAGTTGGCAGTGGCCCCCCCTGTCAATTCACCGGGCCCCGATGGGCCGAGCAGCTTCCCGATTTCGGCCAGTCCCGCCGGCGTGAAATGGACATGGTCCATCCCGGCGGTACCTGGCTGGTAGGCCGTCTACCGGAGTCCTTGGGGGGAGGGGCCTGGCTGGTAGGCCGTCTACCGGAGTCCTCGGTGTGCCGTGGAGGCACGCTTCCTTCCGCGCCGGCCTCTCCAGGGCTCTGCCATGGCCGGCGCGGTGAAGAAACCCCCTGCACACGCGTGGGACCACGGCGGCCCCTCAGCGCCGGGTGGTGTGGCCCCAACCCCTCCTCCGCCGGCCTAGGCCCCGGAAGTGTGGTGGATTCTGCCACTTCCAGGTGGCCCGACGCCGGGTTCGCGCCGTTCGTGGCGCCGGTGTCAGACCAACCCGCCGGTTGCGGGAGAGAGAGAAAGTGTGTGTGTGAGAGAGAGAGAGAGAGTGTGTGTGAGAGAGAGAGAGAGCGTGTGTGAGAGAGAGAGAGAGCGTGTTTGTGTGGGTTAGAGAGGAAGGGTGAAGGTTCAACAGCCTTTTACTGGTTTTATCTTCAACCCTGAGCTGCCCTCTCCTCCCTGCTTCCATTTCAGAAAGGTCTCAGCATTTGGGACCTCCCTAAAAGTGAGGCGGGGGGGTCTTTGGCTGTGAGTCCGGACCTGCTGCTGTGTTTACATTAATAAATCTTTATTAGTGTCCCAAGTAGGCTTACATTAACACCGCAACAAAGTTACTGTGAAAAGCCCCTAGTCGCCACATTCCGGCGCCTGTTCGGGTACACGGAGGGAGAATTCAGAATGTCCAATTCACCTAACAAGCACGGCTTTCGGGACTTGTGGGAGGAAACCGGAGCACCCGGAGGAAACCCCGCGCAGACACGGGGAGAACGTGCACACCCAAGCCGGGAATCGAACCCGGGACCCTGGAGCTGAGAAGCAGCAGTGCTAACCACTGTGCTACCGTGCCGCCCTGGCATGGTTCTGGTAGAACAGTCCAGAAAAGATGGGAGGATCTTTCCCCCAACCAGCTCTCCACATGGTGCTGCTGACGGGAATTATACAGAAGTAAATTTGATTTACCCCACAGGAACAGATCAAGGCCAATTTCTATGCTTCACATGAGCCTCCTCTGACCATATTCTACTGACCCCATCACTGTATCCACCTTGTTCTGTATGTGTATGTGTGAGCTTCCCTTATTGAGAGCTCTCCAAGTTATCTCAACCACTCCCTGGGCAAGGAAGTTTCTCCGGAATTCCCGATTGCATTTCTTAGTGACAGTCGTATTATATTTACAGGGTAGGTCTTGTGGCGCAGTGTGTAATGCCCCTGCCTCTGAGCCTCAAGCATCAGGTTCAAGCCCCACATCGGGACTTGGTGGTCAAGGAAGTTGTGTTCATCATATGGAAACAAGATAGAGCTGTGGCAGGCAGTAAGGGTGGGCGAGATTTCTGGTCAGTCACCTGCAGAAGACGATGGTAAACCGCATGGCACCTCACCAAGCATAACCATGCCCCAATACATGGACGTTCACGGGTGGCAATGCCATCTCAGGGCATCGCGCCTGAAAAGAGAGTCAACCTCATTCAGTTGTCAATGGAGGGATCTGGGTCTGTAATACAAGGAAGTGGTTAGCACTGCTGCCTCACGGCGCACGATCCCGGCCCCGGGTCACTGTCCAATGTGGAGTTTGCACATTCTCCCCATGTCTGCGCGGGTTTCGCCCCCACAACCCAAAACCAAGGTGGGTGGATTGGCCACGGTAAATTGCCCCTTAAATGGGAAAAAATTAATTGGGTACTCTAAATTTCATTTTTTTAAATTTGGAAAGAAATTCAGAAACCACAGGCACAAAGCACATACACCAAACCCAAATGATTATGGGATGTGCATCAGGATTAAAAAAAAAAGGTTTAAAAGTTGAGTATAGCCAGAACTCCCGAAAACGCAGCCACTCCCGCGCCCACGTGACGTGACCCCCTTGAAGCCACTTTTTTGACTTGCGAGTGATCCAATTTAAAAATAGCCAGCAGTAAAGATTTAACTTTAATCAAGATGATGGTTTGTTTATTAAAAATCCACTTCATTAAGTTACTGAAGTAAGAGCAATAAATTCATGACAGTATCTAAGTACATACAAAGATTAAATGGAGATAAGGCTAAAGAATACTTCTAAACTGGATTTTATCTTAAGTCCTTAAAGATGACATTGCCGGTCAGAAGCTTGCAATCAAAGTGTTGGCTGCCTGGAGTGATGGGATGAGATGAAGGTTGCGTTCAGCAGCTGCGATGGCTTCTGTAGTCAATTAGCCAGTGCTTACCTTTTCAGGTGGTCTCATCAGATCAAGTAGGATATGGGAGAGAGCGAACATTTCTTGTTCTTCGCTAGTTCCGCAGTTATGACATTTGACGATGGCTCAGGCTCTTTCCAGCAGAACAGCATTTGATTTCTGGATACTTTAGTGGGATTCTCTCAGCCCGGGTCCGGGCCGGATAATCCCCACGACCGTCTCGGATCGCGCCATGACGCCCCGACTCCGGCACGCGATTCTCCGCGGAGCAGAGAATCGGCGCCATTGGCGCCTGCATGGTTGGCACGGCGCCGACCGGGGGCCGCTCTACTCGGCCGGCCCGCTGATCCTCGGTCCGGGGTGGGCCAAGCGGCCGTCGTGAGAACGGCGAGTCCCGCCGGCGGCGCCCACACCTGCTCTCAGCCGGCGGGAACTCGGCGTGGAAGGGTCGGGGGGGGGGGGGGGGGGAGGGGGCCAGCCTGTGGGGGGGGGGGGGGGGCTCCGATGTGGCCTGGCCTGCGATTGGGGCCCACCGTTCGGCGGGCTGGCCTCTCTGGCTGGGGGCCTCGTTTCTTCCCCGCCGGCTCCTGTAGTCCTGCGTTGAAGGAAGGCACTGCACTTGTGAGCGTTGGCGCCGGTACCACTGCGCATGCGCGGATCCTGCGACGCCCAGTTGCTGCCGAGATCAGCAGCTGGAGCGGCGTGAACGGCTCCAGTGCCGTGCCGGTCCCTTTTGCGGGCCAGAATTAGTCGTCGGGTCGGCACGTTCATGCCTCCGTAAAACGCGTCGGCGTTTCTGACGGCGTGGCATCCCGCCCTTTGTACTTTATTCTCCCTTGGCCAAGAACCCTCTCTAACGATGCCTCTCAAAGTTCTTCCACCACTTTTGCATCCTGTCTTTATCACAACCAAAGCAAAATGAGCCATTGTTCCACCAGTCAAAGTAGTTAATTATGTTGAGGTCCTTGGAAGTCTCTTCCTGACTCCTGTTCTTTGAGAAGCTCAGGAGTCTCACACATTGAGAAGATTCAGTGGACATCCCTGGGCAGGTCTTGCACCTTAATGACTCTATGATCAGTTCTGGAGTCAACAGAGTCCGACACAAACACAGAAAGGTCCCAGAATATCTCTCCAGACCTCCACTTTGAAAAGGACTTTGAAGCTCAATTGAAGGGGTTGAAAGCAAAAGTACAATTTTAAGAGAATTATCCTTAAAATCTATAATATTTCTGACTGTGTACTTTAACTACAGTTCAGTGACGGTAGGAAGAGGAGGAGGCCAGTCAGTTGTTCGAGTTTACTCCATCATTCAATGAGACCAGGACTGTTCAGAATCTTTAACTCCATCTACTTCCCCGGTTCCAGTATCACTCTTACCGAACGAACATCCATCCAAATGATCAATTCATCCTCAGATTCATTGGGGTTCCCACGACTGTTTATGTGAAGAGGTGGTGAACATGGAGGGCCCTGGGGAAAGACACGCCCCCTTTTTTACAGCACCAACTGCCGTAAAGCAGGTCTTTAAGGAGGGTATGGAATTGGAGACGGTTAAGTTTGGAAGGTGAGTGGGGGTGGGGTTCGGACATCAGACCGAGTGGGCCAGAGTCTGGAGTTGGACCTGGGGGATCGGTCCAGTGTCAAGGTGGGCAGAGTGGGTGGGGGGGGTCTGCTGTCAGGTCAACCGCACCAGGCCGGAGGGGGTGGATGTCAGGCCAGGCAAAGCTGGGTTTGGGTGTGGGGTGGGGGTGTGGGGGGGAAGTAAGTGAGGGAGGTGTGTAGGGTGGTCTCTTGGGGGGGGGGACCCATGCGGGTCCCGGCCCGGGGGTGTTTAAAGTAGTTACTCTGAAGTTCAAAGTGATTTTTTTTTTCCTTTCTAACTCTTTCATAGAATCACAGAATTTACAGTGCAGAAGGAGGCCATTCGGCCCATCGAGTCTTGGCAATAGCACCCTACCTGAGCCCACACCTCCACCCCATCCCCATAACCCAGTAACCCCACCAAACCTTTTTGGACACTAAGGGCAATTTATCACGGCCAATCCACCTAACCTGCACGTCTTTGGACTGTGGGAGGAAACCGGAGCACCCGGAGGAAACCCACGCAGACACGGGGAGAACGTGCAGACTCCGCACAGACACTGACCCAAGCCGGGAATCGAACCTGGGACCCTGGCGCTGTGAAGCCACAGTGCTAACCACTGTGCAACTATGAGGGTAAAACTGTCAGACTCATCTGGGTAGGTGATTTAAGTCACTTCTGTCAGATGGTTCCCAGCCCAGTGCAGTTGACCAGGGGAAGTTAGCCCTTTTGGATAATCGCCAGGTTAAACCCTTAAATTGGAACTCCCTCGAGCGCTTCCACAGCGCATCATAATGCGATGCTACGGAGTCAGGACGTTATGGCCTAGTCATCACTCCTCTGTCAACAATCATCGCCTTTAGATCACTCCTTTAGTCATCTAAACTCACGGGATTATAAACTATTGAAATGCAACTTCATCTATTTTTCATCCATTGGGTCTTGTTCTCTTGCGGACCTGAGGATGTTGCTGCTCTGATACTGACAGCTAGGAGGCAGAAGAGAGCAATCTGGTGTGACTGTTCATTCCAAATTAATCCCACCATCAGAGTAAACATAGTTTATCATAGAATTTACAGTGCAGAAGGAGGCCATTTGGCCCATCGAGTCTGCACCAGCTCTTGGAATGAGCACCCTACCCAAGGTCCACACCTCCACCCTATCCCCATAACCCAGTAACCCCACCCAATACTAAGGGCAATTTTGGACACTAAGGGCAATTTATCATGGCCAATCCACCTACCCTGCACATCTTTGGACTGTGGGAGGAAACCGGAGCACCCGGAGGAAACCCACGCAGACACGGGGAGGATGTGCAGACTCCGCACAGACAGTGACCCAAGCCGGAATCGAGCCTGGGACCCTGGAGCTGTGAAGCAATTGTGCTAACCACAATGCTACCGTGCCGCCCAACGGGTTGATTCGCTTTCCTGCGCTGGGCTAATATTTTTGGATGAAAGTATTAAATGCGTCAAATATCAGAGACTCAAGAAGAGCACAGAGAAAACCGGCCAACTCCCCTTGGCGATAACTCATTGATTCCACATGCAGAATGGACTGAAAGACAATGAAGATCTCCACATTCCTCACGCTCACTTCATGCGCCAGTGACATTTAAGCAGACGAACTGTGTAGGAGGTTTCCTCCAGCTGACTGCCAGAACCACGAAGAGGAAAGGTCACTGTTCAAACCTCAATCAGAAATGGCCTGTTTTGAGATTTTAACATAAAACAAGGCCAAATAATGCACCCACGCCTTTTACAGCGCATCCATGGCTGTCTATTGATGACCCCTTGTTGTCCAGACAGCAACCCTTTGAGCAAGCCTGATTGACGATCTCAGCCGCTTTGGAGGATTATTGCTGAGCTCAGGTGTTATCATTGATCTGACCACACTTACCACCTGATCAGACATTTCCCTGTGTAATTGGCAGTGAAAGGATTATTGACGAAGGAGCCACGTATAACGATGACTGTGTTCTTTAAGCTCCAGGGCTGAATTCGCAAGGGTGTTGGCGCTGTGATGGAGATGATCAGTGGCTGAGTGGGTAGTGCTCGTAACCTCTGAGTCACAATGTTGTGGATTCAAATCTTACACCTGAGCACAGTACTGTTCTGTCACAGGTGCTGTCTTACACCTGAGATCTTAAACTGCCTTTTCAGTTAAAAAAGATGCCACAGCTCACTTTGGATGATGAGTTTCCCCCAGTATTTACCCCTCAACCCACGAAACAAAAACCTGACCATCTGGTCTTCATCACATTGCTTTAGGGAGTGACCCTGTGTGAACTCACCGTCATATTTCTTACAGCACAGCAGTGACTATTTAAAAGTACTTAATTGACTATCATGTAATTTTTTTTGGGGTCTAATTAAATCAATATAATCAAGGAAACAAACTCGGGGTAAGTTAGAAGAGGCCGCACTGGTAGGGGCACTGCCCCAAAATAACTAAGAACAACGGAAGCTTAGCAACATCGAATCACAATGTGAAAAGGGGGGTGGGGAAAGCAATCTGACCCCTGTGGTGCCCATTGGGCATGGAATGCCTCAATGGTGCCCGTGGACTCCTCATGCTCCCTCTCCAGGGAGAGCCGGCCAAGAATGAGGCCGCGGCAGAGGGGCGGACAGTCTGGCCGGACAACCCCCTCGGTCGCCCGCTGTCTGGACCTGTTAATGGCGAGTTTCGCCCGGCCCAGGAGCAGCTTCACCAGGAGATCCTCGTGCGTGTCTAATATGTCATGTTGAAGGATGTTAAACACGCAGTAGTTTTAAGGTAATAAGGTGAGCTGGTGGTGAGTCTTGTTTAGTTAATTAAAGAGAAAGGGAGGTTCCTGAAGATTTTGAACATAAAATATTCAGAATTGGAAATACACTTAAAAAATTTTTTTTAGAGTACCCAATTCATTTTTTCCAATTAAGGGGCAATTTAGCATGGCCAATCCACCTACTCTGCACATCTTTGGGTTGTGGGGGCACTGTAGCAGTGTGGATAGCACAATTGCTTCACAGTTCCGGGGTCCCAGGTTCGATTCCGGCTTGGGTCACTGTCTGTGCGGAGTCTGCACATCCTCCCCGTGTGTGCGTGGGTTTCCTCCGGGTCCTCCGGTTTCCTCCCACAGTCCAAAGATGTGCAGGTTAGGTGGATTGGCCGTGATAAATTGCCCTTAGTGTCCAAAATTGCCCTTAGTGTTGGGTGGGGTTACTGGGTTATGGGGATAGGGTGGCGGTGTTGACCTTGGGTAGGGTGCTCTTTCCAAGAGCCGGTGCAGGCTCGATGGGCCGAATGGCCTCCTTCTGCACTGTAAATTCTATGAAACCTACGCAGACACGGGGAGAATGTGCAAACTCCACACAGACAGTGACCCAGAGCCGGGATCGAACCTGGGACCTTGGCGCCGTGAGGCAGCAGGGCTAACCCACTGGGCCGCCGTGCTCACCCTCAGTACTGGAAATACTTTTGACTTTCTCTCCAGGCGCTAATGCAGAACGGTGATCCAGTAAAGTGGACAGTGCACCGTGTAATGGAGGTTTTAATGCCCAATAAATGGGGTCGCTCATTGGGATCGCTGACCGTTTGTCAATGTCTTTGTGATGAAATATTGGATTATCTCCCTTGCTTTAGGAAAGTCATTCGAAATCACCTACATCCGACTGAAGTTTCACACCAGCAGGCCAGAGAGTTTTGCCATCTATAAGAGGACACGGGAGGGCGCCCCCTGGACTCCCTACCAGTACTACAGCGCCTCGTGCAGCCAGACATACGGCTATTCGGCCGGGAGCTTCCTGCGGTCGGGGGCCGAGGAGCGGGTGGCGTTCTGTACCGACGAGTTCAGTGACATCTCCCCGCTGACTGGGGGGAATGTGGCCTTTTCCACGTTGGAGGGACGACCCAGCGCCTACAGCTATGACACCAGCCCTGTGCTGCAGGTAACTAAACATTACCCCCACCCCACCCTACCCTCCGCCACCCCCACCCACAGGGGAAACCTGTGTTACTCAGATCCTCAATGCTTCAGGTACGGGCTGTGGCTCAGTAGCTTGCTCCCTGAGGGAGAAGTTCATGGGTTCAAGTCCCCTATCCAGATACTTGAGCATGAAATCCAGGCAATATTACTGAGGGGGTACATAGAATTTACAGTGCAGAAGGAGGCCATTCAGCCCATCGAGCCTGCACCGGCCCTTGGAAAGAGCACCCCCATTTTAAGCCCAGAACTCCGCCCCAGACCCGTAACCCAGTAACCCCACCCAACCCCTTTGGGCACTAAGGGCAATTTATCACGACCAATCCACCTAACCTGCACGTCTTTGGACTGTGGGAGGAAACCGGAGCACCCGGAGGAAACCCACGCACACACGGGGAGAACGTGCAGACTCCGCACAGACAGTGACCCAAGCCGGGAATCGAACCTGGGACCCTGCCGCTGTGAAGCGACAGTGCTAACCACTGTGCTACCATGCCACCCCAATTCAGGGGTGCAGTCCTTCAGATGAAACTTTAAACCCAGGCCCCATCCGTGCTCTGAGCTAAAAGATCTTAGGGCCAATATTTCGAAGAAGAAGAGGATGGTTTTCTCCAATATTTATCTCAGTCAACATCGCTCAACAAACAGACCACCTGGTCATTGTTATATTGCTGTTTGTGGGACCGTGCTGTGTGTGAATTGACTGCTGTGCTTCCTACATTACAATGACCATTACACTTCAAAACACCAGCATTAGCAGTAAAGTACTTTGAGGATGTCCTGAGGGTTTGAAAGCTGCTTTATAAATCCAGGTAATTTCTTTTTCCCTTTTTTCACTTAGTTCTCACCGAGTTATGGTGGATATTGTAGCTGGGGGAATGATGTGGTCACTATTTTAGAACCTAAGGGTTAGAATCTTTGGCCAGGTGATCATTCGATACATATATACAGCCCTAGATTCAGAGTAAAGCTCCCTCTACACTGTCCCCATCAAACACTCCCAGGACAGGTACAGCACGGGGTTAGATACAGAGTAAAGCTCCCTCTACACTGTCCCCATCAAACACTCCCAGGACAGGTACAGCACGGGGTTAGATACAGAGTAAAGCTCCCTCTACACTGTCCCCATCAAACACTCCCAGGACAGGCACAGCACGGGGTTAGATACAGAGTAAAGCTCACTCTACACTGACCCCATCAAACACTCCCAGGATATAAACAGCACGGGGTTAGATACAGAGCAAAGCTCCTTCTACACTGTCCCCATCAAACACTCCCAGGACAGGTACAGCACGGGGTTAGATACAGAGTAAAGCTCCCTCTACACTGTCCCCATCAAACACTCCCAGGACAGGTACTGCACGGGGTTAGATTCAGAGTAAAGCTCCCTCTACACTGTCCCCATCAAACACTCCCAGGACAGGTACAGCACGGGGTTAGATACAGAGTAAAGCTCCCTCTACACTGTCCCCATCAAACACTCCCAGGACAGGTACAGCACGGGGTTAGATACAGAGTAAAGCTCCCTCTACACTGTCCCCATCAAACACTCCCAGGACAGGTACAGCACGGGGTTAGATACAGAGTAAAGCTCCCTCTACACTGTCCCCATCAAACACTCCCAGGAGAGGTACAGCACGGGGTTAGATACAGAGTAAAGCTCCCTCTACACTGTCCCCATCAAACACCCCCAGGACAGGTACAGTACGGGGTTAGATACGGAGTAAAGCTCCCTCTACACTGTCCCCATTAAACACTCCCAGGACAGGTACAGCATGCGGTTAGATACAGAGTAAAGCTCCCTCTACACTGTCCCCATCAAACACTCCCAGGACAGGTACAGCACGGGGTTAGATACAGCGTAAAGCTCCCTCTACACTGTCCCCATCAAACATTCCCAGGACAGGTACAGCACGGGGTTAGATACAGAGTAAAGCTCCCTCTACACTGTCCCCATCAAACACTCCCAGGACAGGTACAGCACCGGGTTAGATACAGAGTAAAGCTCCCTTGACACTGTCCCCATCAAACACTCCCAGGACAGGTACAGGACGGGGTTAGATACAGAGAAAAGCTCCCTCTACACTGTCCCCATCAAACACTCCCAGGACAGGTACAGCACGGGGTTAGATACAGAGTAAAGCTCCCTCTACACTGTCCCCATCAAACACTCCCAGGACAGGTACAGCACGGGGTTAGATACAGAGCAAAGCTCCTTCTACACTGTCCCCATCAAACACTCCCAGGACAGGTACAGCACGGGGTTAGATACAGAGTAAAGCTCCCGCTACACTGTCCCCATCAAACACTCCCAGGACAGGTACAGCACGGGGTTAGATACAGAGAAAAGCTCCCTTGACACTGTCCCCATCAAACACTCCCAGGACAGGTACAGCACGGGGTTAGATACAGAGTAAAGCTCCCTCTACACTGTCCCCATCAAACACTCCCAGGACAGGTACAGCACGGGGTTAGATACAGAGCAAAGCTCCTTCTACACTGTCCCCATCAAACACTCCCAGGACAGGTACAGCATGCGGTTAGATACAGAGTAAAGCTCCCTCTACACTGTCCCCATCAAGCACTCCCAGGACAGGTACAGCACGGGGTTAGATACAGCGTAAAGCTCCCTCTACACTGTCCCCATCAAACATTCCCAGGACAGGTACAGCACGGGGTTAGATACAGAGTAAAGCTCCCTCTACACTGTCCCCATCAAACACTCCCAGGACAGGTACAGCACGGGGTTAGATACAGAGCAAAGCTCCTTCTACACTGTCCCCATCAAACACTCCCAGGACAGGTACAGCACGGGGTTAGATACAGAGTAAAGCTCCCGCTACACTGTCCCCATCAAACACTCCCAGGACAGGTACAGCACGGGGTTAGATACAGAGTAAAGCTCCCTTGACACTGTCCCCATCAAACACTCCCAGGACAGGTACAGCACGGGGTTAAAGACAGAGTAAAGCTCCCTCTACACTGTCCCCAACAAACACTCCCAGGAGAGGTACAGCACGGGGTTAGATACAGAGCAAAGCTCCTTCTACACTGTCCCCATCAAACACTCCCAGGACAGGTACAGCATGCGGTTAGATACAGAGTAAAGCTCCCTCTACACTGTCCCCATCAAACACTCCCAGGACAGGTACAGCACGGGGTTAGATACAGAGTAAAGCTCCCTCTACACTGTCCCCATCAAACACTCCCAGGACAAGTACTGCACAGAGTTAGATACAGAGTAAAGCTCCCTCTACACTGTCCCCATCAAACACTCCCAGGACAGGTACAGCACGGGGTTAGATACAGCGTAAAGCTCCCTCTACACTGTCCCCATCAAACATTCCCAGGACAGGTACAGCACGGGGTTAGATACAGAGTAAAGCTCCCTCTACACTGTCCCCATCAAACACTCCCAGGACAGGTACAGCACGGGGTTAGATACAGAGTAAAGCTCCCTCTACACTGTCCCCATCAAACACTCCCAGGACAGGTACAGCACGGGGTTAGATACAGAGTAAAGCTCCCTCTACACTGTCCCCATCAAACACTCCCAGGACAGGTACAGCACGGGGTTAGATACAGAGTAAAGCTCCCTCTACACTGTCCCCATCAAACACTCCCAGGACAGGTACAGCACGGGGTTAGATACAGAGCAAAGCTCCTTCTACACTGTCCCCATCAAACATTCCCAGGACAGGTACAGCACGGGGTTAGATACAGAGTAAAGCTCCCTTGACACTGTCCCCATCAAACACTCCCAGGAGAGGTACAGCACGGGGTTAGATACAGAGTAAAGCTCCCTTGACACTGTCTCCATCAAACACTCCCAGGACAGGTACAGCACGGGGTTAGATTCAGAGTAAAGCTCCCTCTACACTGTCCCCATCAAACACTCCCAGGACAGGTACAGCGCAGGGTTAGATACAGAGTAAAGCTCCCTTGACACTGTCCCCATCAAACACTCCCAGGACAGGTACAGCACGGGGTTAGATACAGAGTAAAGCTCCCTTGACACTGTCCCCATCAAACACTCCCAGGACAGGTACAGCACGGGGTTAGTGTGGTAGTATGTATTGGGGGTCATGTGGGACTGGAAGCCCTAATGTCATTGGCTGACAGATCCCGGGTCCTGGTTGGCCGTTGACCTCATACTCCGCCCTGAAGGCGAAGTATAAGAAGCCGGTGCCTTCCCCCGCATGCCAGTTTACTATCGGGCTGCTGGGGAACAGACACGCTTAATAAAGCCTCATCGACTTCACTCTGTTTGTCTCACGGAGTCTTTGTGCGCCACAGTTAGATACAGAGTAAAGCTCCCTCTACACTGTCCCCATCAAACACTCCCAGGACAGGTACAGCACGGGGTTAGATACAGAGTAAAGCTCCCTCTACACTGTCCCCATCAAACACTCCCAGGACAGGTACAGCACGGGGTTAGATACAGAGTAAAGCTCCCTCTACACTGTCCCCATCAAACACTCCCAGGACAGGTACAGCACGGGGTTAGATACAGAGCAAAGCTCTTTCTACACTGTCCCCATCAAACACTCCCAGGACAGGTACAGCACGGGGTTAGATACAGAGTAAAGCTCCCTTGACACTGTCCCCATCAAACATTCCCAGGACAGGTACAGCACGGGGTTAGATACAGAGTAAAGCTCCCTTGACACTGTCCCCATCAAACACTCCCAGGACAGGTACAGGACGGGGTTAGATACAGAGTAAAGCTCCCTCTACACTGTCCCCATCAAACACTCCCAGGACAGGTACAGCACGGGGTTAGATACAGAGTAAAGCTCCCTCTACACTGTCCCCATCAAACACTCCCAGGATAGGTACAGCGCGGGGTTAGATACAGAGTAAAGCTCCCTTGACACTGTCCCCATCAAACACTCCCAGGACAGGTACAGCATGGAGTTAGATACAGAGTAAAGCTCCCTCTACACTGTCCCCATCAAACACTCCCAGGACAGGTACAGCACCGGGTTAGATACAGAGTAAAGCTCCCTTGACACTGTCCCCATCAAACACTCCCAGGACAGGTACAGGACGGGGTTAGATACAGAGTAAAGCTCCCTCTACACTGTCCCCATCAAACACTCCCAGGACAGGTACAGCACGGGGTTAGATACAGAGTAAAGCTCCCTCTACACTGTCCCCATCAAACACTCCCAGGACAGGTACAGCACGGGGTTAGATACAGAGCAAAGCTCCTTCTACACTGTCCCCATCAAACACTCCCAGGACAGGTACAGCACGGGGTTAGATACAGAGTAAAGCTCCCGCTACACTGTCCCCATCAAACACTCCCAGGACAGGTACAGCACGGGGTTAGATACAGAGAAAAGCTCCCTTGACACTGTCCCCATCAAACACTCCCAGGACAGGTACAGCACGGGGTTAGATACAGAGTAAAGCTCCCTCTACACTGTCCCCATCAAACACTCCCAGGACAGGTACAGCACGGGGTTAGATACAGAGCAAAGCTCCTTCTACACTGTCCCCATCAAACACTCCCAGGACAGGTACAGCATGCGGTTAGATACAGAGTAAAGCTCCCTCTACACTGTCCCCATCAAGCACTCCCAGGACAGGTACAGCACGGGGTTAGATACAGCGTAAAGCTCCCTCTACACTGTCCCCATCAAACATTCCCAGGACAGGTACAGCACGGGGTTAGATACAGAGTAAAGCTCCCTCTACATTGTCCCCATCAAACACTCCCAGGACAGGTACAGCACGGGGTTAGATACAGAGCAAAGCTCCTTCTACACTGTCCCCATCAAACACTCCCAGGACAGGTACAGCACGGGGTTAGATACAGAGTAAAGCTCCCGCTACACTGTCCCCATCAAACACTCCCAGGACAGGTACAGCACGGGGTTAGATACAGAGTAAAGCTCCCTTGACACTGTCCCCATCAAACACTCCCAGGACAGGTACAGCACGGGGTTAAAGACAGAGTAAAGCTCCCTCTACACTGTCCCCATCAAACACTCCCAGGAGAGGTACAGCATGCGGTTAGATACAGAGTAAAGCTCCCTCTACACTGTCCCCATCAAACACTCCCAGGACAGGTACAGCACGGGGTTAGATACAGAGTAAAGCTCCCTCTACACTGTCCCCATCAAACACTCCCAGGACAAGTACTGCACAGAGTTAGATACAGAGTAAAGCTCCCTCTACACTGTCCCCATCAAACACTCCCAGGACAGGTACAGCACGGGGTTAGATACAGCGTAAAGCTCCCTCTACACTGTCCCCATCAAGCATTCCCAGGACAGGTACAGCACGGGGTTAGATACAGAGTAAAGCTCCCTCTACACTGTCCCCATCAAACACTCCCAGGACAGGTACAGCACGGGGTTAGATACAGAGTAAAGCTCCCTCTACACTGTCCCCATCAAACACTCCCAGGACAGGTACAGCACGGGGTTAGATACAGAGTAAAGCTCCCTCTACACTGTCCCCATCAAACACTCCCAGGACAGGTACAGCACGGGGTTAGATACAGAGTAAAGCTCCCTCTACACTGTCCCCATCAAACACTCCCAGGACAGGCACAGCACGGGGTTAGATACAGAGCAAAGCTCCTTCTACACTGTCCCCATCAAACATTCCCAGGACAGGTACAGCACGGGGTTAGATACAGAGTAAAGCTCCCTCTACACTGTCCCCATCAAACACTCCCAGGACAGGTACAGCGCAGGGTTAGATACAGAGTAAAGCTCCCTTGACACTGTCCCCATCAAACACTCCCAGGACAGGTACAGCACGGGGTTAGATACAGAGTAAAGCTCCCTTGACACTGTCCCCATCAAACACTCCCAGGACAGGTACAGCACGGGGTTAGATACAGAGTAAAGCTCCCTCTACACTGTCCCCATCAAACACTCCCAGGACAGGTACAGCACGGGGTTAGATACAAAGCAAAGCTCCTTCTACACTGTCCCCATCAAACACTCCCAGGACAGGTACAGCACGTGGTTAGATACAGAGTAAAGCTCCCGCTACACTGTCCCCATCAAACACTCCCAGGACAGGTACAGCACGGGGTTAGATACAGTGTAAAGCTCCCTCTACACTGTCCGCATCAAACATTCCCAGGACAGGTACAGCACGGGGTTAGATACAGAGTAAAGCTCCCTCTACACTGTCCCCATCAAACACTCCCAGGACAGGTACAGCACGGGGTTAGATACAGAGTAAAGCTCCCTCTACACTGTCCCCATCAAACACTCCCAGGACAGGTACAGCACGGGGTTAGATACAGAGCAAAGCTCTTTCTACACTGTCCCCATCAAACACTCCCAGGACAGGTACAGCACGGGGTTAGATACAGAGTAAAGCTACCTTGACACTGTCCCCATCAAACATTCCCAGGACAGGTACAGCACGGGGTTAGATACAGAGTAAAGCTCCCTTGACACTGTCCCCATCAAACACTCCCAGGACAGGTACAGCACGGGGTTAGATACAGAGTAAAGCTCCCTCTACACTGTCCCCATCAAACACTCCCAGGATAGGTACAGCGCGGGGTTAGATACAGAGTAAAGCTCCCTTGACACTGTCCCCATCAAACACTCCCAGGACAGGTACAGCACGGGGTTAGATACAGAGTAAAGCTCCCTTGACACTGTCCCCATCAAACACTCCCAGGACAGGTACAGCACGGGGTTAGATACAGAGTAAAGCTCCCTCTACACTGTCCCCATCAAACACTCCCAGGACAGGTACAGCACGGGGTTAGATACAAAGCAAAGCTCCTTCTACACTGTCCCCATCAAACACTCCCAGGACAGGTACAGCACGTGGTTAGATACAGAGTAAAGCTCCCGCTACACTGTCCCCATCAAACACTCCCAGGACAGGTACAGCACGGGGTTAGATACAGTGTAAAGCTCCCTCTACACTGTCCGCATCAAACATTCCCAGGACAGGTACAGCACGGGGTTAGATACAGAGTAAAGCTCCCTCTACACTGTCCCCATCAAACACTCCCAGGACAGGTACAGCACGGGGTTAGATACAGAGTAAAGCTCCCTCTACACTGTCCCCATCAAACACTCCCAGGACAGGTACAGCACGGGGTTAGATACAGAGCAAAGCTCTTTCTACACTGTCCCCATCAAACACTCCCAGGACAGGTACAGCACGGGGTTAGATACAGAGTAAAGCTACCTTGACACTGTCCCCATCAAACATTCCCAGGACAGGTACAGCACGGGGTTAGATACAGAGTAAAGCTCCCTTGACACTGTCCCCATCAAACACTCCCAGGACAGGTACAGCACGGGGTTAGATACAGAGTAAAGCTCCCTCTACACTGTCCCCATCAAACACTCCCAGGATAGGTACAGCGCGGGGTTAGATACAGAGTAAAGCTCCCTTGACACTGTCCCCATCAAACACTCCCAGGACAGGTACAGCACGGGGTTAGATACAGAGTAAAGCTCCCTTGACACTGTCCCCATCAAACACTCCCAGGACAGGTACAGCACGGGGTTAGATACAGAGTAAAGCTCCCTCTACACTGTCCCCATCAAACACTCCCAGGACAGGTACAGCATGGGGTTAGATACAAAGCAAAGCTCCTTCTACACTGTCCCCATCAAACACTCCCAGGACAGGTACAGCACGTGGTTTGATACAGAGTAAAGCTCCCGCTACACTGTCCCCATCAAACACTCCCAGGACAGGTACAGCACGGGGTTAGATACAGAGTAAAGCTCCCTCTACACTGTCCCCATCAAACATTCCCAGGACAGGTACAGCACGGGGTTAGATACAGAGTAAAGCTTCCTCTACACTGTCCCCATCAAACACTCCCAGGACAGGTACAGCACGGGGTTAGATACAGAGTAAAGCTTCCTCTACACTGTCCCCATCAAACACTCCCAGGACAGGTACAGCACGGGGTTAGATACAGAGTAAAGCTCCCTCTACACTGTCCCCATCAAACACTCCCAGGACAGGTACAGCACCGGGTTAGATACAGAGCAAAGCTCTTTCTACACTGTCCCCATCAAACACTCCCAGGACAGGTACAGCACGGGGTTAGATACAGAGTAAAGCTCCCTTGACACTGTCCCCATCAAACATTCCCAGGACAGGTACAGCACGGGGTTAGATACAGAGTAAAGCTCCCTTGACACTGTCCCCATCAAACACTCCCAGGACAGGTACAGCACGGGGTTAGATACAGAGTAAAGCTCCCTCTACACTGTCCCCATCAAACACTCCCAGGATAGGTACAGCGCGGGGTTAGATACAGAGTAAAGCTCCCTTGACACTGTCCCCATCAAACACTCCCAGGACAGGTACAGCATGGAGTTAGATACAGAGTAAAGCTCCCTCTACACTGTCCCCATCAAACACTCCCAGGACAGGTACAGCACGGGGTTAGATACAGAGTAAAGCTCCCTCTACACTGTCCCCATCAAACACTCCCAGGGCGGGACAGCACGGGGTTAGATACAGAGTAAAGCTCCCTCTACACTGTCCCCATCAAACACTCCCAGGACTGGTACAGCATGGGGTTAGACACAGAAGTCTTCCCTTTATTCGTCCGTCCATTTCTCTGAGACAGTGACCCTGTGTTCTGGATTCCCTCGCCAGGAGAAACATCTACCTGGTGAAGCCCCTTGAGAATTTTATGGGCCTCGTCCAGTCAATCGCTCCTCATGGAACAATCCCCTCATCCCAATAAGTAGGCTGGTGAACTTTAATTGAACTCCCTCCAGGGAAATATGTCCTTCCTTCAGATTCCTGGGGAACAGTCTTCAATTCCTGGAGTGTTGGCCCAGTGCTCAGCCACCCGCAGACTGAAAGAGGGACATGGAGTCGTGACCTGACCCCTTGGTCTTAGTTAAGAAAGTAAAACAGAATTCTTCATTTGACGATTTGTTTTTCTTGGCGACCTAACGGCCTCAGAGTGTTTCCGTGGGAACATCACAGATTGTGCAAGTGAATGGATGAGGCCGCGTGAATGTCTGTTTATCCAGGAGGAGAAACATTATAAATGATAGCCCTTCCCAGGGAGCACTGAGTGAACAGGAGCCCGCCAGCCACCCCCATCCCCCAACCCCCTCCATCCCCCACCCTTCCACCACCCACCAGCCCATCCCTACCATCCAGCCCCCACACCCACCATCCCCACCATCCGCCAGCCCCCACCATCCAGCCCCCACCCCCCCACCATCCCCCACCATCCCCCATTCCACAACCCGCCATCCCCCATCCCCACCCACCCACCCCCACCCCACCCCCCCACCATCCCCCACCCCCACCATTTCGCCACCCACCAGCCCCACCCCCACCTGCCAGCCCCCACACCCACCCGCCAGCCCCCACCATCCAGCCCCCACCCCCACCCACCAGCTCTACCCCCACCGCCACCCACCCCCACCCCCACCCACCAGCCCCCACACCCACCCGCCAGCCCCCACCATCCAGCCCCCACCCCCACCCACCAGCTCCACCCCACCCCCACCAGCCAGCCCCCACCCCCACCTGCCACCCCCACCCCCACCCACCAGCCCCCACCCCCACCCGACAGCCCCCACCCACCACCCGCCCCCACCCCCAGGCACCACCCCCACCCACCAGCCCCCACCCCCCACCCACCAGCCCCCACCCTTGCCCACACCCCCACCCACCAGCCCACCCGCCCCCACCCACCCCCAACCACCACCCCCACCCCCAACCACCACCCCCACGCCCACCCCCACCCACCACCCGCCAGCCTACACCCCAACCCCACCCGCCAGCTCCCACCCACCACCCGCCTGCTCCCACCCACCAGCCTACACCCCCAACCCCACCCGCCAGTCCCCACCACCCCCATCCACCAGCCTCCACCCCCACCCAGCAGCCCATGGCCCTGTGGGTATGATAAACACACTCACACTCCTTTCCCTCCCCTCTCCAGGAACATTTGTGCCGTTATTCCTTTGGGAATGAATTGATGATTATTCTCCGTGTCTTTGGCGGAGCTGAAACCAAACTCCGAATGGTCTCTTGCTGAGCTCTGCGGCAGATTTCTTCCCTCGCTCTCGCTTCCTTATCTGTCACTCTCTCTCTTTCTATTTTCTCGCTACTTCTCAATCTCTCCTTTTCCTCTCTTTTTCACTCTCACTCTATCCCATTCTTTCCTCTCTCTTTCTCCTAGCCCCTTCCCTTCCTCGCTCTCCTTTGCTCCTTCCCTTTCTCTCTTCCTCATCTTCCTCCTCCCTCACTCTCTCTCCCCTCCTTCACTTTCTATCTATTTCTCCATCTTCCTTCCCTGTCTCTCACTCCCCTTCCCTCCATCCCTTCCCTTCACCTTCTCTTTCTCACCTCCCTCTCTCCCTCTTCCCTGCTTCCACTCTCTCCCTCTCTTTCTCTCTCTCTCTCACTGTCCCCATCCTCTCCTTTATTCCCTCCCTCTCTCCCTCCTTGCCCACCTGTTCTCCCTCACTTTCCCTCTCCCTTCCACCTTCCCTTCCTCCCTCCCTCCTTTCTCATTTTGTTTCTTTTTTTCTTTCAAATTTTACAGTACCCAATTCATTTTTCCAATCAAGGGGCAATTTAGCGTGACCAATCCACCTAACCAACACATCTTTTGGGTTGTGGGGGTGAAACCCACGCAGACACGGGGAGAAGGTGCAAACTCCACACGGGCAGTGACCCAGGGCCGGGATGAAATCTGAGACCCTCCCTCCTTTCCCATCCCCCTCACTCCCCCTTTCCCTCTCCCCTTCCTGCTCTCTCTTCCCTTCAACCTTTCCTTGCTCCCTCCCTCCTTCTCTCGCCCTTTCTCTCCCCTCTTTTCCCTCCCTCATTCTCTTTCTCTCCTCCCTCCCTCACTCTCTCTCTCCCCTTTATAATGATATGTATACAGTCAGATTAGTGAACGGTCAATGACTACATCTCTGTGTAATTCAAACACTAGAGGACACCACTACTTCTCTGTTTATAGATCAGACCTCGGAATGCTGGGTAGTTAGTGAAGAAGAAAGGCTGAGAACAGTACGAGGAGTAGATTAGATTAGATAGAGTTAACACAAGGTTAGATCATAGTATAATTAGTGACTATTTAGATTATTGATTACTGCTAGACTGATTCAATCTTACTTTATTATTAACTATAGCTCAATAGAGTGTGCGAACTTCATTTAATTAATAGTTATACAATATATCAGTTTTGTTTCAATCTAATGGTTGGTGGATTCTTTGCCATCAACACATTCTGGAAGAAAAGACAAAGGATACAACATATTACCACCAAGAGTAATAAAGCACCCTTCCCTTGCCCTAACGTTGTGTATCTGTTCTACTCAGGACTGGGTAACCGCCACTGATCTGCTCATTTCCTTAACACGCCTGAACACCTTTGGAGACGATATCTTCAAGGACCACCGCGTCCTGAAGTCCTATTATTACGCCATCTCGGACCTATCTGTCGGCGGCAGGTAATTATCGTCGTCACTTGTGTTCATCTACAACAACAATCTGCATTTATATCGCTCCTTTAACATAAAGAGTGCCAAGACATTATCAAAAAGAATTTGCCACCAAGGAGATATTATGCCATGTGAACGAAAGCTTTGTCATTGAAGCACCAGGCCCGGTGGCCAATTCTCCAATCCTGGTTTTCTTTGACCTCACCAGATGTGCCCTTGGATACAGAATGTGGCAAATCCAACCCTCCCAATGTCCGAAGCCTTCCCATTTAGAACCCCCCCCCCCCCCCCCCCCCCAGCAGTGCTTACAAAGCTAATGCTAAATCCAGCTTGATGCTCAATACTGAAGTGCAACAATGAACACCTTCCCCTTGTGAATGTCCTCCTGGGTTCAGGACAGTTTAGCCCAGGGAAACCTCCTCACCTTTGTTTACACAGTTGCCAGTGGAATAAATCTCGGCTACAGGGGGTTAATAGGTCTGTCTTTTTACTTTCCTGTTGTCCAATGAGGTGCCATTTGGGAGCACTCTCGCCTTTGTCAGTAGGTTGTGGGTTCAAGTCCCACTCCTGGGCTTGAGGACAAAACAGCAAGGCTGACAGTCCGACGCAGTACAGAGGGAGTGCTGCACTGCCTGCCCTCGCAAATAGATTTGAAAAGTCCCTTGCTTTGATGAAGTGCGGGGAGGCTTCCCCCCCCGTGTCTTGAGCCGACATCACTGAAACGAGTCAACTGGTCACAATCACATTGCTGATTGCGGGATCTTGCTGTGTACACACTTCCCTACTTTACAACAGTGACAAAGATGCTTCAGCGTGAAGGGCTACGGGACTTTGCGAGTTTGTGAAAGGCACTATATAGGCGCTATATAAATGCGCGTCTTTCTTTCTAAATACGAAAGGTTAAATTATCCTAACGTTGATCTAAGAACGCCACTTCTGTATTTCTCAGCCGGAAAATGTTCCCCTCTCCTATCAAAAGCATCAGCTGGACTCTTCGACAGCTGTTAAACATCTGGTTCTTGGAATTCTGATCTTCAGATTGAAATGGTTTTCACGCACAACAGCCGGAACCAATCTCCTCTCGCTTTGCTCCATCGCTCTCTCTCTCTCTCTCTCTCTCTCGCTGTTCTCGGAATCGCTGTCCTGTTCGGGTTTACATTTTACCTTCAGTGTTGTCTCCTGAAAGGTTTGGGGGATTGAAGGTGTTGTTGCGGTTTGACATCCCGGGAGGGGGGTAGGGCTGAAGAGGCAACACACATGGCGATCAAGGTTATAAGAAGATGGATTACCAGGCACAGGAGGAGGCCATTCAGCCCTCCCATCCTGCCCTGCCGTTCGATTAGATCCTGAGCGATCTGTACTTTAACTCCACTTACACTCCTTGATCCTTTAACCATGAGGGTTAGAAACATAGGGCGTGATTTAATGGCCGCGCTGTGTCGGAATAGCAGCTCGCCACGGTGTAGTGTGGCCGATAAAAGCTGGGAGACTCCCATCCCGGGATCTAAAATCTAACGCGATCTCGCAATGTGAATCCGGCCCAGCTATCAGAGTGACAACATGTGGTCCCAAGATTAGAATCTGTCCAACGTCCTTGAGCTTTAGGCAAATCATGTAGATTTTATTTTTAACAAACCTTTTTAAGACTTAAAAAAGCATTTTAATAACCATTTTGTTTTGAAATGACTTTTAATGAAACATTGGAATAGGTCAGCAGTAAAGTGTCGCCGTACGGATGATCTCTTTCCGGACAAGAGATTCCAACTGATGGATTTGGTTACCTGAGGTGGCCTCTCTTTTAGCAATTAATAAAGGCGCAAATTTCAAAAGATTGTTGTGACATTATGATAAATGTACAGAACTGTAAGGGCTAATATTATGTCCAAATCAACCACTAGAGGGAGCTAGATGTAGAACTATATGAGGCACGATTCTAAGCCTTGGGGGGGCAAAGAGGTTGAGGAAAAAGCTGGAAGACAGACTGTCGGAAAGATAGTGTGAGTGAGAGCAGATCATAATTATTGCATTAGTGTAGCGATTACTAGTAGATGATTGTAAGTTTATGATCAAAAGTTTATTATATAGGAGTAAGTGTCAAATCTAATTAAGAAGTATAAATAAATCTATAGCTTTGTTCAATATTAAAGCTATTTGTGGTCTTTGTGAACACTACGCCAACTATCCTCTGATTAGAACCACAAAGAACACCACAATGGTCTGTCATCAAAAGAATTATTTGGCACGGAGTTTGAGGTGAGGAGACACCAGTCATCTCGTATCGGTTAACTTGGGAATGTTGAGTGGTGCCCCCCTAGATCTGCGCTGAGGCTAGGAAACGGGACAATGTAATTGTGGTTACAGTTTTCCACGGACAGGTAGGTGAGTGGTCCTCCTGCCTGTCGACAGAACCCCAGTGATTCCCGTATCGAGGAGAGATTTTCTTCGCGCCTGGCGAAGGCAAATCGTAACCGCGTTCATCGGTTTGTGATTCCTCCGCAACCCTTGAGGAGTCTTTTGACTCCTCTGCCATTGATTCTCCTGGCAGCACAGCGTGGGTCACAAGGGGGGCCTCCCATGTAATCGCCAAAAGGAGAGGAGACCATTAAACAGACAACAGGTGCCAGCCACGTCACAGTTGGTAGCACGCCCGCCCGAGGGTCAAGGACATTCACAAGAATACAATGCAAGAGAAACACATTTAAACGGTATGGGAAGCGAGTGCTGATTAGTTGGCAGGTGTTGAGGTGTTGCCTTCAACTGAGACATTCTCCATGGCAACACCTCTACGAATCACAGTCCACCTGCCAACCAATCAGCACTCTCTTCTCATACTGCGTAAATGTGTTGGTTTCGCTTACGTTGAATTCTTGTGAATGACCTGATGAGTCCAAGATGAAAAGCTTTGACAAGAAAGTCTATTTTTTGCAGCAATGATATCTCCTTATGTGGCCCTTTGGCAAACATTGTTTTATAACACTCCTGCAAAACACCTTGGGGCATGTCTGTAATCATTGTCCTTCTAGATGGGAGGGGTTGTGGGTTTGGAAGGTGCCGCAATGTTAAGGAGTTTATAGTTGTGGGTTCAAGACCTGTAATAACCCTCACGAGACCCACAGGGACTCCCCAATGGATCTCTCCGTGGGCCGAGTGGAATACCAGCTAGTGGGCGGAGGCCCAAGGCTAAACTAAAAAAAAAAAAAAATCGCCTGATAAAAGACAGCCGGGACTGGGACAGGCGGGAGCAGTAATCCTCATTTGGACCTTCGTTGCCGCATTGCGGCCTTAGCTTCTGTTGTTGAAGTAAACCTCCTTCGGATTTACCTTCTCAGGCCACCTGAGCCTTTATGAAGCCCACTCCACAGACCTCAGCCCATAATGCAGGCTGACACTCCCAGAGCAGCGCTGAGGGAGTGCTGCACTGTCTTCCTGAGGAAATGAAGCTGGATTACCATTCCAGGTGGATGTGAAGGGCCCCAGGGTACTATTTGAAGACGAGCAGGGGGGATTCTCTCTGGGTGTCCTGCCAACATTTATGTCACAACCAACACCGCTAGATTATCTGGTCACCATCACATTCTGGGATCTTGCTGTGTGCAAACTAGCTGCTAAGTTTCCGACATTTAAACAGGGATCACAGTTCAAACAAAGTACTTTATCGGCTGTAAATGCCACCCTGAGCTGGTGGGAGGTGCTACATAAACGCAAGTGCTTACTTTCCCTGGGTTGTGTTTTCAGGTGTAAATGTAATGGCCACGCCAGCGAGTGTGTGAGCAATGAGCAGGGCAGACTCGTGTGTGACTGTCAACACAACACGACTGGTGTGGACTGTGAGCGCTGTCGGCCATTTTTCCATGACAGACCTTGGGCGCGTGGATCCTCTCAGGCAGCGAATGAGTGCCTTCGTAAGTCTCTCCCCGTTGTCTTTTTAAAAAAAGTAAATTTGGAGTACCCAATTGCTTTTTTTCCAATTAAGGGGCAATATAGCGTGGCCCATCCACCTACCCTGCACATCTTTGGGGTTGTGTGGGGGTGAAACCCACGCAGACATTGGGGGAGAATGTGCAAACTCCACACGGGCAGTGACCCGGGGCCAGGGTCGAACCTGGGACCTTAGCGCGGTGAGGCAGTAGTGCTAATTATCGGGACACCGTGCTGCCCTATCCTTCAATCATTTCAAACAACTTGATCAGACATCCCCCCCCCCCCCCCCCCCCCCCCCCCGCCGACCCCCTGACTCCGAAACCCAAGAGAATTCGAAACAAGTTACTTTCAATAAGAAATGTTACTCGTGGGATCTGAATGGGACGGACATTTATTGTCCGTCGTCAATTGCCCTTGAGAAGGTGATAGTGAATTACAAACCGCTGCAGTCCCTCCGTGTGGTGTAGGTCCACCCACAGTGCTGTCTGGAAGGGAGGTCCATCCATTTTGTCCCAGCAACAGGGCCGGAGCAATAATGCAGTCAGGATGGTGAGTAACCCGGAGGAGAATTTGCAAGTGGTGGTGTCCCGCAAGTCTGCTGCCCTGTCCTCCTGGGTGGTAGAAGTCGTGAGCTTGGAACACACCAGAAAGAAAACCTATTGGAGCCATTCACCCTGCTCAATTCAATGGGTAAATTCCCCTAGCTACCGCTTCACCGTGACTCAGGGCGGCGCCCGAGACATTCCTGGAGGGTTTACTGTTGTCTTACTAAATTGGAATATAAATATTACCCCTTTTGTCTTGCCGAATTACACTGAATTCTGTTTAGAATTAGTCGAAGTCTTCCAGATGATGAAAAAATGTTTATTGAGTAATATATAATAAACTAGTGAGCTCTTTCACTTCAATACTAAACTAGTAAAACTAGTAAATTGAGATTAAATTAACAATTAGAATTAAAATACACTGCACTCTGATCTGATCACATCTTCACTCTAGCTCTTCCCCACATACTCTCCAAGAAAGAGCAGGAAACTCCTTTTATAGGTCCTGTTAGTTTTGCCATCTAGTGGTCATCTGTCCGTACTTACTTTACATTAACTTAACATGTTTAACAGATACAGAGATCACTACATTGACTACCTGAGCTGAGGGGCAGGAGGGGGGTCAGCTCTGCTCGATGTGTGAGGTGGACCCTCGGACAGTTTAATCTGCTGTGGTCGTTGGAAGCAGTCGGGGTTAACAAGTGATGAAATGGGCTCTAATGATTCATTGCTTTGCCCTAGCCTGCAACTGCAGTGGGAGATCGGAACAGTGCTCCTTCAACATGGATCTGTACCGTAGGACTGGGAGTGGAGGGCAGTGCCTGAACTGCAGAGATAGCACAGCAGGATCCCATTGTGAGACATGCAAACAGCATTTTTACAGAAGCAGTGCTGAGGAGGCCTGTCTGCCCTGCAACTGTAGCATCATGGGTAAGTGGCAAAGATGTCTTTGTGTGTGGGGAATGTGGGATTGAGGGTCAGAGGGCAGCTCAGCCACATGGGGAGGGCGGGAGTGGGGGGGGAGCTTAGAGTATCCAGTGTGTGAGGAAGAGGGATGGGAGGAGGCTCATCTTGAGCATAGGTCAGTTGGGCCAATGGGAATGTAATTTTCACCATGATATCTTGGTGGTGACCTGGGGGAGGGGATTGTCCGCACAGGACCCCCCCCCCGATCTCCACCCGCGCACTGGAGCAGTAATCCAAACTTAGGGTTCTGCTGCCCAAGCAGCCGAGGGGAAGGTTTTCCGGGGCTGAGGCAGGTTTGTGGTGTGTTTAAGGTGGTCTCTCGACCGATGTGTGTTCCTTGTAATCCACAGGGTCACTGAGCTTGCAATGTGACCAGAATGGAGGCTGCATCTGCAAAGCAACTGTCACGGGGAAGAAATGTGACCGGTGCCAGAGGGGACATCACTCGCTCTCGGAGGGAGGTTGCAGGTAACTACAGACGTGTTAGGGAGGGGCAGGGGATGAGCTCAAATTTCATTCAGCATAGAGAGAGACCAGTTGGCCCATTGCGACTATGCTAGCTCTTTGAGAGAGAGCTATTCAATTAATCCCACCCCCTCCCTGTAATATTTTTCCTTTTTCTGTATTTATCCACTTCATTTCTGAAAGTTAACATTGAATCTGCTACCAGCGCCCTTTCAGGCAGCACCTTCCAGATCACAACTTGCTGGTCACGATCCACCCGAATGGGGACAGAGTCCCGGAGCGCGACATTCGCTGGGTGTTTCCCGGCACTCGGAGTGCTGGGAAACACCCCGCTCTCTTAACGCCCATCCGGGCTGATCGGGGGCCTCAGTGGGGAACTCCCCGACGAGGCCGCACTTAGCCCCGCTTTCTGCACTGAAGTGTTGCGCTCGTCATAACTCCTCAGAGCAGCAAGAGGTCGGGATGCCATTTTAAAATGCCGTCTCAATCTCGCACGCCCCCGACGCGCCCCCCCCAAACACCTCCGCCCCAAGCCGCTATAACGGGGTTCGCCCCCCCTCCCCCATCTGCGCAGGGCACACCCTGGCCCAATCACCGCCATGCAACGTGCCATCTTGGCACCTTGGCAGTGCCAGGGTGCCCAGGTGGCACCAACAGAGACAGATTACCACCCTGCGCAGATGGCATGCACCTGGGGGCCTCCAGTCCCCTGGGAGACCCCCACGAGTGCCATTCCGTCTGGTCCCATTTGTGGAAGCCAGCGCTGAATGGCGCTGGCTCGAGGTCTCCCAAGGTGTTGGATCCCACGCCTTGGTTAGATCTTGGGAGTGCATATCAGAGTGAGACTAGCTGCCAGATCTGCAAGAAAGCTATCCCGTCCACAATGGGTGGAACTTACATTGCGATGTCATGTGAGATAGCGTTAGATCCCGTGGGGGTTAGCGAGCCGGATAGATCCCAGAAGTGGGATCTCCCGGCACCTACCGCTCGCGTTACGCCGCGCTGCTTTTCGGTGGCAATCTCGGTAGATCTCGGCCACTGTGTAAAAAACATTCTCCTCTTCTCACACTCTGAGTCTTGGCTCCACTATCTTAAAGCACTGATTACTGACCCTCCTGCCCCTGGAATCACTTTCCCTTATTTACTCAATCAAAACCCCAGGTAATTTTGAACACCTTTATTAAATTGCTCACCTAACCTTCTCTGCTCGAAGACGAACAGTTCCAGCTTCTCAACATGAACTGAAGTCCCGCTTGGCTGGTACTGTGGTAAATCCCCACATCCTCTCCAAGGCCTTGACATCCGGACTAAAGTGGAGTGTCCAGAATTGGACAAATACTCCAGTTGAGGGTGTATTTTGCGTCTCTGGAGCACTTCACGTGGTATATGTGCACCCACAGTGCTGGTTCCTGTAGTGGTTTGATACAACTGAGTGGCTCACTCAACCATTACAGTTTAAAAGACAAACATATTACTGTGGGTCTGGAATCACATTTAGGCCAGACCAGGTAAAAGTGGCAGATTTCCCTCCCTGAAGGGCACTAGTTAACATGGATTTTTTTGACAATCTCATGATCATTATTGATAAGGGTCGAATTTTATTCCAGATTTATTAACTGAATTTAAATTCCCCCGGCTTTTGCCTTGGGATTTGAACTCACATCTCTGATAGATTAGCTCAGGCCTCTAGATTAGTAGCCCACTAAACTACCGTCCCCCTATGTCTATGAGGCCTACTGTCATTCGCACCAATCAAGACCATTATGCCGTGTCCTCCCTTTGTTGAACCCTGACGCTTGTGGTGATATACATCACTGTAAGTACACAAAGGGTTAATGTACATGCACTACACCTAGCTGGACACCAGAGGGAGCATCAGAGACATGACACACAGACAGTCAACCAATAGGTCAGTAAGATAGGACACGATCAATGGGCATTCACGACACACACACAGGTGACACTACCACAGGAGGGCATTACACCGACCCATATAAAAAGGACACAACACACATGATCTTCCTCTTTCCAGTGGAGACACTCAGTGAGTACAGACACAGGGTTGATTGAACATCACACCCACCACGTGGATTGTAGCAGACTGGTTCGTCAGTCTGAGTAGCTATAGAAGGATTAACAGTAGCGTCAAATCCAAGTAGGAGAATTGTTAATAGTTTAATAAACGTGTTAAAGCTATCTCCAAGTCTGAACCTTCCTCTGTCAGAGTGCACATCAAGGAAGCAGCTTATGCTACGTCAAGAGTATAACAAAACAAAGCTTACAATCCCCCTTCTCCCTATCCTAAACCCCCACCCCAAAGCCCATTGATGCCTGGATCCTTGCCCTAATTTACAAATCCCAACATGGGCCCTTGCTCCAGTTTTCCTTTGACCCAGCTGGGGGAATGGAGTGGGTGAAGGGCAGACCCTTCCGCCCTCACAACACATTCACTGCCATTTTCCATCTGCACGACCATTGTTTCCCGCCCACCGTCGATGGTACAGTCGACAGCCCCTACAGCTATCCCCTCCACCCGTTCCGCTGTGCAGAAGGAGGCCATTCGGCCTACCATTCCTGTGCCAGCTCTTTGAAAGAACCACTGTATTAGTCCCAATGCTCACTTTTCGCTTTGCTCCATGTTTAGTTCCAATTTGAAGTTTGCAGAAGAATATTTTGGATTTGAGAACAATTTGTCCCTTTGATTAACGGGAGGGTGGGGCGGGGGGGGGGAGGGGGGGGGGGAGAGCTACGTGGGGAACAGTTTCTGTTAAACGATCAGCCTGTAAACAACGGCACCGAGTAAAAACGGTCTCTTTTCAGAAAGTGTGCGTGTCGGCCTGAAGGCACTGTTGGCGATTGTGATCCGACCAGTGGAAAGTGCGTCTGTAAACAGAACGTGGAGGGAGCCCTGTGTCACAGGTCAGTGGGAGAGCCGGTGAAATCCATCCGGAATGTTCCAGCTTAAAGAACCTGAGCTGTCCGGCTTGCCGCAGGGAACTTGGTCTATTTACTATAGAGCAGCATAAACCGAGAGGAGACATGTTGGAGATGTTTAAAATATTCAAACAGCAGGATAACAAACCTATTACAGGTTATTCTGCGCCATTTAATGAAAACAATGGATTTTTCATGTTGTTCAACTGAGTGGTAGCTCAGAACCCTGAATATTTCTGAAGAAAGAGATATGCAGCCCAGTCCATCACACAAACCAGCCTCCCATCCATCGACTCTGTCTACAATTCCCGCTGCCTCGGAAAGGCAGCCAGCATAATTAAGGACCCCACGCACTCCGGACATACTCTCTTCCACCTTCTTCCGTCAGGAAAAAGATACCAAAGTTTGAGGTCGCGTAGCAACCGACTCAAGAACAGCTTCTTCCCTACTGCCATCAGACTTTTGAATGGACCTAACCCGTATAAAGTTGATCTTTTCTCTACACCTTGCTATAACTGTAACATTATATTCTGCAGTCTCTCCTTCCTTCCCTATGTGCAGTCTGCATGAAAGGAACAATACTTTTCACTGTATACTAATACATGTAACAATAATAAATCAAATAAAAGCAAATAAAATCATTCTGTCAAAGCATTCATCAGGATAGATGCAGGAGTGCCAAATTTCAAAGAGAACAGTACTTTACGCTGAATGGGTAAAGGGTACTGGTTGGTTGGCAAGGTGACGCTGATTGGTTGAGGTGTTGCCATGGAGAATGCACCAGGGAATGATTGTCTCCCATACATTTGTTTCATTTTGTAAAAAACGTACAAAGCCTGGACACGTTCCTTTTGCCTGCAGAGGACAGGTCCCCGTGTATGAATACATGTTGAACATAGGTTGCTAAACTGTGTTCATTGAGCTGGTTCTGCATATTTAGGAAGGTCAGTGCTCTCAATTTGTGTAATGTGTGCTGGGTTACAGAGGTCACACACAGTCTCTCATTAGATTCTCAGCTAACCACTCCACTACAACCTGTCCATCACCTACAAGGCACAGTTCAGGAGTGTGATGGGATACTCTCCACTTGCCTGGGTGAGCGCAGCTCCCAACAACACTCAACAAGCTCGACACCATCCAGGACAAAGCAGCCCCGCTTGATTGGCACCACATCCAGCACCTTCAACATTCACTCCCTCCACCACTGTCGCACAGTAGCAGCCGTGTGTACCGTCTACAAGATGCACTGCAGCCACTCAGCAAGGCTCCTTCGACAGCACCTTCTAAACCCACGACCTTTACCACCTAGGACAAGGACAGCAGACCCATGGGAACCCCACCCCCTCGAGGTTCCCCTCCGAATCACTCCCATCCTGACTTAGAACTATATCACTGTTCCTTCTCTGTCGCTGGGTCAAAATCCTGGAACTCCCTTCCTAACAGCAGTGTGGTGGACCTACACGAAACAATTGCAGCGGTTCAAGAAGGCAGCTCAACACCACCTTCTCAAGGGGGTAATTAGGGATGGACAATATTGCTGGAGTTGCTATCGGTGCCCACATGCCATAAACAAATGTGAAACAAAGGGCAGCACGGTGGCGCAGTGGGTTAGCACTGCTGCCTCACGGCGCCAAGGTTCCAGGTTTGATCCCGGCTCTGGTTCACTGTCCGTGTGGAGTTTGCACGTTCTCCCCGTGTTTGCGTGGGTCTCACCCACACAACCCAAAGATGTGCAGGGTGGGGGGAATGGCCACGCTAAGTTGCCCTTTAATTGGAAAAAATTAATTGGGTACTCTAAATTTATTTATTTTTAAATATGGAAAAAGTTCATAATCTTTCACAGTGGACAGACACTTTCGAATTTGTAGTCCAGAAACTAAGGTAGCCGATGTTCAGGACGTCAAAGTGTGTAGTGAGGCAGTGGGAAAGGTAACACTGACAAAGGAGAGTGTTTGCAGGCACGGAGATGGGTTGAAGTGTGCATACTTCAACGCAAAAAACATCAGGAATAAGGTGGGTGAACTTACGGCATGGATCGGACTACGATGTGGTGGCCATCACGGAAACTTGGATAGAAAAGGGGCAGAAATAGTTCCTGGTTATAGATGTTTCAATAAGATTAGGGAGGGTGGTAAAAGAGGTGGGGGGGGGGGGGGTGGCATTGTTAATTACAGGTAGTATAACAGCTGCAGAAAGGCAGTTCGAGGAGGATCTGCTTACTGAGGTAGTATGGGTTGAAGTCAGAAATAGGAAAGGAGCAGTCACCTTGTTGGGAGTTTTCTATAGGCCCCCCCAATTGCAGCAGAGATGTGGAGGAACAGATTGGGAAACAGATTTTGGAAAGGTGCAGAAGTCACAGGGTAGTAGTCATGGGTGACTTCAACTTCCCAAATATTGAGTGGAAACTCTTTAGATCAAATAGTTTGGATGGGGTGGTGTTTGTGCAGTGTGTCCAGGAAGCTTTTCTAACACAGTATGTAGATTGTCCGACCAGAGGGGAGACCATATTGGATTTGGTACTTGGTAATGAACCAGGGCAAGTGATAGATTTGTTAGTGGGGGAGCATTTTGGAGATAGTGACCACAATTCTGTGACTTTCACTTTAGTAATGGAGAGGGATAGGTGCATGCAACTGGCGCAAGAGGAGGAAGAATTAACCCTACTCAGGGCATCAGCCCACTGACCCTCATCTATCTCCTCCCCAAGCTCCTCCTCCCACTTCCCTTTAACTCCTCCACTGAGGCCTCCTCCTCTTCCTGCAGCGCCTGGTAAATCGCCAAAACCTTGCCTTCTCCAACCCATACACCCGAAATCACCCTGTCCTGAATCCCACGTGCCAGAAGCAGCGGGAATTCCCTCACCTGCCACCTCACAAACACCCTCGCTTGCATGTACCTGAAAGCGTTTCCCGGGGGTAGCCCAAACTTCACCTCCAGCACCCCTAGGCTCGCAAATGTCCCATCGATGAACAGGTCCCCCATTCTTCTAATCCCTGCCCGATGCCAGTTCCGAAAACCCCCATCCATCCTTCCCGGGAAGAACCGATGGTTCTCCCGAATCGGGGACCAATCAGAGGCTCCCACCTCGCCCCTGTGTCGCCTCCACTGCCCCCAGATTTTCAGCGTCGCCGCCACCACCGGACTCGTGGTGTAAATTGTCGGCGAGAGCGGCAGCTGTGCTGTCACCAGCGCCCTCAGGCTCGTGCCCACACAGGACGCCATCTCTAGCCTCTTCCACGCCGCCCCCTCTCCCTCCATTACCCACTTACGGATCATCGCCACATTGGCTGCCCAATAATAGCCACACAAATTTGGCAGCGCCAGCCCCCCCCTGTCCCTGCTACGCTCCAGAAACACCCTCTTCACCCTCAGGGTCTTATTTGCCCACACAAATCCCATGATGCTCCTGCCTACCCATTTGAAAAAGGCCTTGGGGATCAAAATGGGAAGGCACTGGAACACAAAGAGAAACCTCGGAAGGACCGTCATTTTGACCGACTGCACCCTACCCGCTAGTGAGAGTGGCAGCATATCCCATCTTTTAAAATCCTCCTCCATCTGCTCCACCAACCGCGTCAAATTGAGTTTGTGCAGGGCCCCCCAGCTCCGAGCTACTTGGATCCCCAGGTACCAAAAGCTCCTTTCCGCCCTCTTCAGCGGTAGCTCGTCTATCCCCCTTCCCTGGTCCCCTGAATTCACCACAAAGAGCTCACTCTTCCCTACGTTGAGTTTATACCCCGAAAAGTCCCCAAACTCCCTAAGGATCCGCATGACCTCCGCCATCCCCTCCACTGGATCCGCAACATGGAACAACAGGCCATCGGCAAACAATGACACCTGGTGCTCCTCTCCCCCCCCCAAACCAATCCCCTCCATTTCCTGGACTCCCTCAGTGCCATGGCCAGCAGCTTAATTGCCAATGCAAACAACAAGGGGGATAGGGGTCCCCCGGTATAGCCAAAAGTACTCCGACATCCGCCGGTTCGTAGCCGCACTCTATATAGCAGCCTGACCCAACTAATGAATCCCTTCCCGAACCCAAACCTCCGCAACACTTCCCAAAGATACTCCCACTCCACCTTATCAAAGGCCTTCTCCGCGTCCATAGCTGCCACTACCTCCGCTTCCCCCTCCACCGAGGGCATCATAATCACATTGAGGAGCCTCCGCACATTTGTATTTAGCTGCCTACCCATCACAAATTCCGTCTGGTCCTCATGAATCACCCCCGGGACACAGTCCTCAATTCTCGTAGCCAGCAACTTAGCGTCAACATTGAGGAGCGAGATCGAACTATACGACCCACATTGCAATGGATCCTTGTCCCGCTTCAAGATCAAGGAAATCAGCGCCCTGGACGTTGTCGGGGCAAGGTCCCCTCCTCCCTCACCTTATTAAAAGCTGATGTGCCAGCATCCGACTCGCCTTCTCCCCATACTCATACGCCGCCCCCTGCGCTTTCCTCCACTGTGCCTCCGCTTTCCCCGTGGTCAACAGGTCAAATACCGTCTGGAGGTTCCGTCGCTTTTGGCTGTACCGGGGGACCTAGAACGGTCCAGTGCTGGGTCCAGCACCGTGTTGAAGTCCGCCCCCCCCCCCCCCCCCATTATCAACTTCCGACCTCCAGATCCGGAATCCGACCCAGCATGCGTTTCATAAATCCGGCATCATCCCAATTCGGGGCACATACGTTCACCAGTACCACCCGCACCCCCTGCAACCTACCACTCACCATCACATATCGACCTCCATTATCCACTACAATATTCAGTGCCTCTCCTACTTCCAGCTCCCTTTTGGCCAATGCAGCAGTAACCCAGTACCCCCCTCCCCCCTCTCCCCTCCTCCCCTCCCTCCCCCTGCTAGATCATCATCTAGCCATTTTTCTGCCCCCCATGACACTCCCGTACGTCAGCTGACCCCTGCTGACCCCGGCCTGTCCCACCATTCCATCGACCCCCCAGTGTGAGAATCTCCCACCCCTTTTTTAAATAAAAAATTTTTTATTAAAGGTTTTCATAAAATATCAATAACAAAATTAGAAAGAAAAAAGAACCCAACAGGGTTAAGTACAAAACACAATCTAAAAAGGCAACCCCCCAAACCCCTCCCCCCCTGTACATAAATAATAAATTAACATTAACACCCCGACTTAAGACAACAGATGTATACACCCCCTCAGACCCTTCCAGTGTAAATAACATAAACAAAAATAAAGTAAACCCCCCCTCCCCCGAGCTGCTGCTGCCATTGACCAATGTCTATCGTTCTGCCAGGAAGTCTAAGAACGGTTGCCACCACCTAAAGAACCCTTGTACCGACCCTCTCAAGGCGAATTTCACCCTCTCCAATTTAATGAACCCCGCCATATTGCTGATCCAGGATTCCACGCTTGGGGGCCTCGCATCTTTCCACTGAAGGAGAATCCTTCGCCGGGCTACCAGGGACGCAAAGGCCAGAATACCGGCCTCTTTCGCCTCCTGCATTCCCGGCTCCTCTGCCACCCCAAATATTGCGAGCCCCCAGCCCGGTTTGACCCTGGATCCTACCACCCTCGACACCGTCCTCGCTACGCCCTTCCAAAATTCCTCCCGCGCTGGGCAGGCCCAGAACATATGGGTGTGATTTGCTGGGCTCCCTGAGCACCTAATACACCTGTCCTCACCCCCAAAGACCCGGCTCATCCTTGTCCCGGTCATGTGTGCCCTGTGCAGCACCTTAAACTGTATGAGGCTGAGCCTCGCGCACGAAGAGGAAGAATTCACCCTCCCCAGGGCATCTGCCCACGTCCCCTCTTCGATCTCCTCTCCCAACTCCTCCTCCCACTTACCTTTCAACTCCACCACCGAGGCCTCCTCCTCCTCCTGCATCACCTGGTAAGTTTCCGAGATCTACCCCACTCCCACCCACCCCCCCGAGAGCACCCTGTCCTGTACTGTGTGTGGCAGTAGCCGTGGGAATTCCACCTGCCGCCTGGCAAACGCCCTTACCTGTAAGTACCTGAAGGTGTTCCCCGGGGGTAGTCTACTTCTCCTCCAGCTCACCCAAGCTCGCGAACTTCCCGTCCACAAACAGGTCCCCCAACTTTCGTATCCCTGCCCTGTGCCACCCCGAAAACCCTTCACCTGTTCTTCCTGGGGCGAACCGGTGGTTCCCCCGTAATGGGGTCAATCTCCCCACCCCTTGGCAATCAGCGTGCGCTCCTCTCCAGAACCGCCCTTCCCCCCAGCCCCGCCCCCATCCTTCCCTAACGTGGGAAAAAGCCCGCGTATTCAGACTGGATAAAGTTCCATGCCTCATCAGGCGTTTCAAAATAGTGGTGCCGATCTTGCAACGTGACCCACAATCGCGCTGGCTGCAGCAACCCGAACTTCACCCCCTTCCGATGGAACACCGCCTTAGCCCGGTTGAAACCAGCCCTCTTCTTAGCCACCTCTGCACTCCAGTCCTGGTAAATTCGGATCTCCGTGTTCTCCCACCTGCTGCTCCGCTCTTTTTTGGCCCATCTCAGGACACACTCTCTGTCCATAAAGCGGTGGAACCTCACCACTACAGCCCTTGGTGGCTCGTTGGCTTTGGGTCTCCTTGCCAGGACCCGATGAGCCCCATCCAGCTCCAGGGGCCTCGGGAAAGCCCCCGCGCCCATCAGCGAATTGAGCATCGTGCTCAAATATGCCCCAGCATCGGGCCCCTCCACTCCTTCAGGGAGTCCCAGAATCCGAAGATTCTTCCTCCTCGATCTATTTTCCAGGTCCTCAAATCTTTCTGCCCACCTCTGGTGCAGCGCCTCGTGCGCCTCCACCTTCACCGCCAGGCCCAAGATCTCATCCTCGTTCTCCGAGGCTTTTTGCTGCACCTCCCGAATCGCCGCCCCTTGGGCCTTCTGGGTCTCCACTAGCTTCTCAATCGCCGCCTTCATTGGCGCCAGCATTTCTGTCTTCAGCTCCTCAAAGCAGCGTTTAAGAAACTCCTGTGCCCACTGCGCCCACTGCGCCCACGCTGCTTGGTCTCCACCCGCCGCCATCTTGCTTTTCCCCCCTCGCACTTTCCGCTGCACCAGGATCACTTTTTTAACCGCTCCACTCCTGATCCAGTCCATATAATGTCGGGGGAACCTAGCTGTCACCTTCCCACACTGGAAGCCGTCGACCAATTGCCGTTGGGGCCCCTCTGAAGAGCCCAAAAGTCCGTTCCCAGCGGGAGCTGCCGAACGTGCGACCTACCTAGGCATAGCCGCAACCGGAAGTCTCCTGGTAGAGGTTTGTAAGATGATCAGGGGAATAGATAGAGTAGACAGTCAGAGACGTTTTCCCCGGGTGGAACAAACCATTACAAGGGGACATAAATTTAAGGTGAATGGTGGAAGATATAGGGGGGATGTCAGAGGTAGGTTCTTTACCCAGAGAGTATGGAATGCACTGCCTGTCGAAGTAGTTGAGTCGGAAACATTAGGGACCTTCAAGCGGTTATTGGATAGGTACATGGATTACGGTAGAATGATGGGGAGTAGATTAATTTGTTCTTAATCTAGGACAAAAGTTTGGCACAACATTGTGGGCCGAAGGACCCGTTCTGTGCGGTATTTTTCTATGTTCTATGTTCTAACGACACCCCCGGACACCCAACCTAACACTGACAGGACAAGACTAAACTAACAGTGGTGTTGCCCTGTTTGGTTGCTTCCCAATGGAGGTTGATGGGGTGGAGAGGCAGTGCAGTCCATGTTTTCTGTTGAACAGTGAATAAGCTGTTGGTTTTCATGAATCACTTTTTAAATGCTTAGCACTGCTCTTGTTTGCACAGAGGTTTGCAGGCTGATGAGAAAATCAGCATAAAACCGGATATTATTTCTTAAATTGCAATGATCTTGTTTTCTTTCATCAGATGCAAGTCGGGAACTTTCAACATACAAGCTGTCAATCCTCATGGCTGCAGCCGTTGCTTTTGCTATGGACACTCAGCAGCTTGTACATCAGCGTCCCAGTTCGCTGTTCATCACATAGTGACCACCTTTCACCAAGGTACCTTCACCCCTACAGAGCAACACCGATCAGCTTCCAAGTGTTGCAGTGTCAGCTGTGGCACAGCTGGTAACATTTTCTCCTCTGGGCAATCTTGGTCTCAACAAAAGGGTGGCCCCTCTGACAGTGCGGCACTCCCTCAGTACTGACCCTCTGACAGTGCAGCACTCCCTCAGTACTGACCCTCTGACAGTGCGGCACTCCCTCAGTACTGACCCTCTGACAGTGCAGCACTCCCTCAGTGCTGACCGTCTGACAGTGCGGCACGCCCTCAGTACTGACCCTCTGACAGTGCGGCACTCCCTCAGTACTGACCCTCTGGCAGTGCAGCACTCCCTCAGTACTGACCCTCTGACAGTGCGGCACTCCCTCAGTACTGACCCTCTGACAGTGCGGCACTCCCTCAGTACTGACCCTCTGACAGTGCGGCAATCCCTCAGTACTGACCCTCTGACAGTGCGGCACTCCCTCAGTACTGACCCTCGGACAGTGCAGCACTCCCTCAGTACTGACCCTCTGACAGTGCAGCACTTCCTCAGTACTGACCCTCTGACAGTGCAGCACTCCCTCAGTACTGACCCTCTGTTAGTGCAGCACCTCCTCAGTGCTGACCCTCTGACAGTACGGCGCTCCCTCAGTACTGACCCTCTAACAGTGCAGCACTCCCTCAGTACAGACCATTTTGACTGTGCAGCACTCCCTCAGTACTGACCCTCTGACAGTGCGGCACTCCCTCAGTACTGACCCTCTGACAGTGCCGCACTCCCTCAGTACTGACCCTCTGACAGTGCGGCACTCCCTCAGTACTGACCCTCTGACGGTGCAGCACTCCCTCAGTACTGAGCCTCTGACAGTGCAGCACTCCCTCAGTACTGATCCTCTGACAGTGCAGCACTCCCTGAGTACTGATCCTCTGACAGTGCAGCATTCCCTCAGTACTGACCCTCTGACAGGGCAGCACTCCCTCAGTACTGACCCTCTGTCAGTGCGGCACTCCCTCAGTACTGACCCTCTGACAGTGCAGCACTCCCTCAGTACTGACGCTCTGACAGGGCAGCACTCCCGCAGTACCGACCCTCTGACAGTGCAGCTCTCCCTCAGTACTGACCCTCTGACAGTGCGGCACTCCCTCAGTACTGACCCTCTGACTGTGCGGCACTCCCACAGTACTGACCCTCTGACAGTGCGGCACTCCCACAGTACTGACCCTCTGACAGTGCAGCTCTCCCTCAGTACTGACCCTCTGACAGTGCGGCACTCCCACAGTACTGACCCTCTCACAGTGCAGCTCTTCCTCAGTACTGACCCTCTGACAGTGCGGCACTCCCTCAGTACTGACCCTTTTGACTGTGCAGCACTCCTTCAGTACTGACCCTCTGACAGTGCGGCACTCCCTCAGTACTGACCCTCTGACAGTGCCGCACTCCCTCAGTACTGACCCTCTGACAGTGCGGCACTCCCTCAGTACTGACCCTCTGACGGTGCAGCACTCCCTCAGTACTGAGCCTCTGACAGTGCAGCACTCCCTCAGTACTGACCCTCTGACAGTGCAGCACTCCCTGAGTACTGATCCTCTGACAGTGCAGCATTCCCTCAGTACTGACCCTCTGACAGTGCAGCGCTCCCTCAGTACTGACCCTCTGACAGTGCAGCATTCCCTGAGTACTGACCCTCTGACAGTGCAGCACTCCCTCAGTACTGACCCTCTGACAGGGCAGCACTCCCGCAGTACAGACCCTCTGACAGTGCAGCTCTCCCTCAGTACTGACCCTCTGACAGTGCGGCACTCCCTCAGTACTGACCCTCTGACAGTGCGGCACTCCCGCAGTACTGACCCTCTGACAGTGCGGCACTCCCACAGTACTGACCCTCTGACAGTGCAGCTCTTCCTCAGTACTGACCCTCTGACAGTGCGGCACTCCCTCAGTACTGACCCTCTGACAGGGCAGCACTCCCTCAGTATTGACCCTCTGACAGTGCGTCACTCCCTCAGTACTGACCCTCTGACCGGGCAGCACTCCCTCCGTACTGACCCTCTGACAGTGCGGCACTCCCTCAGTACTGACCCTCTGACAGTGCGGCACTCCCTCGGTACTGACCCTCTGACAGTGCAGCACTCCCTCAGTATTGACCCTCTGACAGTGCAGCACTCCCTCAGTACTGACCCTCTGACAGTGCAGCAGTCCCTCAGTACTGACGCTCTGACAGTGCAGCACTCCCTCAGTACTGACCCTCTGACTGAGCAGCACTCCCTCAGTACTGACCCTCTTACAGTGCAGCACTCCCTCAGTACTGACCCTCTGACAGTGCAGCACTCCCTCAGTACTGACCCTCTGACAGTGCGGCACTCCCACAGTACTGACCCTCTGACAGTGCAGCTCTTCCTCAGTGCTGACCCTCTGACAGGGCAGCACTCCCTCAGTATTGACCCTCTGACAGTGCGTCACTCCCTCAGTACTGACCCTCTGACCGGGCAGCACTCCCTCAGTATTGACCCTCTGACAGTGCAGCGCTCCCTCAGTACTGACGCTCTGACAGTGCAGCACTCCCTCAGTACTGACCCTCTGACAGTGCGGCACTCCTTCAGTACTGACCCACTGACAGTGCAGCATTCCCTCAGTACTGACCCTCTGACAGGGCAGCACTCACTCAGTACTGACCCTCTGTCAGTGCAGCACTCCCTCAGTACTGACCCTCTGATAGTGCAGAACTCCCTCAGTACTGACCCTCTGACAGTGCAGCACTCCCTCAGTACTGACCCTCTGACAGGGCAGCACTCACTCAGTACTGACCCTCTGACAGTGCAGCACTCCCTCAGTACTGACCCTCTGACAGTGTGGCACTCCCTCAGTACTGGCCCTCTGACAGTGCAGCACTCACTTAGTACTGACCCTCTGACAGTGCGGCACTCCCTCAGTACTGACCCTCTGTCAGTGCGGCACTCCCTCAGTACTGACCCTCTGACAGTGCAGCACTCCCTCAGTACTGACCCTCTGACAGTGCGGCACTCCCTCAGTACTGACCCTCTGTCAGTGCGGCACTCCCTCAGTACTGACCCTCTGACAGTGCAGCACTCCCTCAGTACTGACCCTCTGACAGTGCAGCACTCCCTCAGTACTGACCCTCTGACAGTGCAGCACTCCCTCAGTACTGACCCTCTGTCAGTGCGGCACTCCCTCAGTACTGACCCTCTGTCAGTGCGGCACTCCCTCAATACTGACCCTCTGACCGGGCAGCACTCCCTCAGTATTGACCCTCTGACAGTGCAGCACTCCCTCAGTACTGACCCTCTGACAGTGCAGCACTCCCTCAGTACTGACCCTCTGACAGTGCAGCACTCCCTCAGTACTGACCCTCTGACAGTGCAGCACTCCCTCAGTAATGACCCTGTGACAGTGCAGCACTCCCTCAGTACTGACCCTCTGACAGTGCGGCACTCCCTCAGTACTGACCCTCTGACAGTGCAGCACTCCCTCAGTACTGACCCTCTGTCAGTGCGGCACTCCCTCAATACTGACCCTCTGACTGGGCAGCACTCCCTCAGTACTGACCCTCTGACAGTGCAGCACTCCCTCAGTACTGACCCTCTGACAGTGCAGCACTCCCTCAGTACTGACCCTCTGACAGTGCAGCACTCCCTCAGTACTGACCCTCTGACAGAGCAGCACTCCCTCAGTACTGACCCTCTGACAGTGCAGCACTCCCTCAGTACTGACCCTCTGACAGTGCGGCACTCCCTCAGAACTGACCCTCTGACAGTGCGGCACTCCCTCAGTACTGACCCTCTGACAGTGCAGCACTCCCTCAGTACTGACCCTCTGACAGTGCGGCACTCCCTCAGTACTGACCCTCTGACAGTGCAGCACTCCCTCAGTACTGACCCTCTGACAGTGCGGCACTCCCTCAGTACTGACCCTCTGACAGTGCGGCACTCCCTCAGTACTGACCCTCTGACAGTGCAGCACTCCCTCAGTACTGACCCTCTGACAGTGCGGCACTCCCTCAGTACTGACCCTCTGACAGTGCAGCACTCCCTCAGTACTGACCCTCTGACAGTGCGGCACTCCCTCAGTACTGACCCTCTGACAGTGCAGCACTCCCTCAGTACTGACCCTCTGACAGCGCGGCACTCCCTCAGTACTGACCCTCTGACAGTGCAGCACTCACTCAGTACTGACCCTCTGACAGTGCGGCACTCCCTCAGTACTGACCCTCTGACAGTGCAGCACTCCCTCCGTACTGACCCTCTGACAGTGCAGCACTCACTCAGTACTGACCCTCTGACAGTGCAGCACTCCCTCAGTACTGACCCTCTGACAGTGCAGCACTCCCTCAGTACTGACCCTCTGACAGTACAGCACTCCCTCCGTACTGACCCTCTGACAGTGCAGCACTCCCTCAGTACTGACCCTCTGACAGTGCAGCACTCCCTCAGTACTGACCCTCTGACAGTACAGCACTCCCTCCGTACTGACCCTCTGACAGTGCAGCACTCCCTCAGTACTGACCCTCTGACAGTGCAGCACTCCCTCAGTACTGACCCTCTGACAGTGCAGCACTCCCTCAGTACTGACCCTCTGACAGTGCAGCACTCCCTCAGTACTGACCCTCTGACAGTGCGGCACTCCCTCAGTACTGACCCTCTGACAGTGCAGCACTCCCTCAGTACTGACCCTCTGACAGTGCAGCACTCCCTCAGTACTGACCCTCTGACAGTGCGGCACTCCCTCAGCACTGACCCTCCGACAGTGCGGCACTCTCTCAGTACTGACCCTCTGACAGTGCAGCACTCCCTCAGTACTGACCCTCTGACAGTGCAGCACTCCCTCAGTACTGACCCTCTGACAGTGCGGCACTCCCTCAGTACTGACCCTCTGACAGTGCAGCACTCCCTCAGTACTGACCCTCTGACAGTGCAGCACTCCCTCAGTACTGACCCTCTGACAGTGCGGCACAGCCGCAGACCTCACTGGTTTTGCTCTGAAGTCTCTGGCATGGCACTGGAAGCCATGCCCTTCTAACCCAGAGGCAGCATTGCTACACCCTGAGCCAGGATGGCACCAGTCTGATCTCTGGGCATCAAAGGCATTGCTACCCCGGCTCGCACTAAAATACCCGTCGACGCTGTCAGTCCTTCGTTCTGCCACTCGTAAAACCAAAGCGTTGTTTAGGTAGGCTGCGTAGTGACCTTTAACCCTGACTGGTTGTTTCTGTATACACAGATTTGCGAGGACAGAACCTTTCTGGAGGGGAGTCTGCAGGTTCCTGGGTGAAGGAGCGGATCAGTCTGTTTCCAGAGGAGGGGGAATGGGAATATTCCGTTGCTCCAGGTAAGTGTTGAGCAATGTGCATGAAGAGATTGAGCTTCAAGCATCTGAAAGCACGATGCCCGATAGACAACGGGCCGGAACCTCCTGTCCCTCTGGCGTGACTCTCAGAGCCCCGCCGATCGCTGGCAGTGGGATTCTCTGCTCCCGCCGCCTGTCAGTGCGATTTCCCATTGAAGCCACACCACGGTGACCGGGACACCCACGGGCGGGGGTCCCCTGCCAGCGGGAACAGTCAACCCCAACGCCGGACGATTGCGGCCGACCTGCCTCCTGTTGTATTTTGTTTGGGAAGTTCAGAGCACTGCTGCAATGGACTGCCCCTTTAAGATTGTTGCACCGCGACCTCCAGTGGGAGATCTTCAGCTCAGTTGGACATGAATTGACCTGACCCAGAGAGGTTCACCTCTAGATTGGCGGTTCCTCGTAAATCTCCTGAGAGCGGGAAACCAGGTCACAGAACGAGGAGCAAATAATTGTTTTCTCTTTCAGACGCAGTTTCATTTGTAAGATTTGCTTTATGGTAATTTGTTGAACATGAGGTACAGAAGATACAGCAGTTAGCACTGCTACCTCACAGCTCCAGGGTCCCAGGTTCAATTCCGGCCTTGGGTGGCTATCTGTGCGGAGTCTGCGCGTTCTCCCCGTTGTCATGATATCCACATCAGCATATCATGGTGCAATCACACACACACTGATGGACAGGTCGACGGACCAATCAACACACACACAACATCACAGCCAATCGCCAGTGAGAGCACACGCACTATAAATCAGGGAACACCACAGCTCCTGCTCATTCCACCAGGAGATAGCTCAGAGCACAGAGCTCACAGCGTGCCACTCAGACATACACCATGTGCTGAGTGCCTCACTAAGATAGTGCTAGGGCTGGGTCCACAGGTTAACTGGTGAAGTACGAACCACAGCCAGAAGTTAACAGTTGTTATTGTACAGAATGATAAAACAGAGTTGTACCATCTACAACCGTGTTGGTTCGTTTGTGTATCGGAACACCCAACACGACACCCGTGTCTGCGTGGGTTTCCTCCGGGTGCTCCAAATTCCTCCCACAGTCCAAAGACGTGCAGGGTAGGTGGATTGGCCATGGTAAAATTGCAACTTAGTGTCCAAGGATGTGCAGGTTAGGTGGGGTTACGGGGATAGGGCGGGGGAATGGATCTAAGTAAGGGTGCTCTTTCAGAGGGTCAGTGCTGAATTGATGGGCCGAATGGCCTCCTTCTGCACTGCAAGGATTCTCTGGAATCTATTCTATGATGGTCAGACAAAACAACAACTTACATTGATGTAGCTTCTTTAACATAGTAAAATGCCCCAGGGGATGTCACTGGAGCCTCATCCGGCACAAAGTTGGTCGTGAACAACTTGAGGAGATTTTAGGACCAGAAGCATGGTCAAAGGTGTAGATTTTAAAGGAATGCCTTCCTGGGGGAAAGTTAGAGAGGTTAAGAGGTTTGGAGGGGGGGATTCCAGAGGCTGAGGTCCCGGCAGATGGAGACATAGCTGCCAATGGTGAAGCGATTAAAACTGAGGTGCGGACGAGGCCAGAATCACAGAAATCTGCAGGTTGGAGGAGATGATCGAGCTAAGGAGGGACGAGGCCATGGAGGAACTGAAAAAAAACGAATGAGGGTTTTAAAATCGAGATGTTGCATAGAGTAAGCCAGACAGCAGAAGGGTAATGGGGAAACTGGACCTGGTACAAGTTGGGACCCAGCAGCAGATCTTTCAATGAATTGAGGTAAATGTTGGGTGCAGGACGAGAGCTGGTCAGGAGCTGTGTCGGAATAGTGGAGCCTAGTTGTAACAAAGGCACGAATGATGGTTTCGGTAGCAGATGAGCTGGGCTGAGAGAGAATTGGGAACAGTTAGAGCTGGACGTAGACAGGCTCAGTGGTGCTGTGAATATCTGGTCACAAGCACTCCTCGGGGTCAGTGACAAGGCCTCGGTTTTGAGTGGCTTGCCTCAGCTTCAGGTCATTGCCAGGGAGAGGGATGGAGTCGGTGGCTAGCGAATGGACTGTGAGGGTGGGGACTGAAGACCCAAAACAATCGGTCCCTAAAATCGCCACCCTCAGTTTCGATAATAATGGTTTCCCTCTCACCCCTCTGCTCGCTGGATACTCTGGCCCAGAATCAAGCAGCGTCTGGAGAATCCACTTTGATGACTTGTATCGTTTCCTCCTGTTTTAGCAAAGTTTCTGGGGAACCAACTTCTCAGCTATGGGCAGAACCTCTCCTTTATCCTCCGCTTGGAAAGTGAGGAATTGCCGCCCTTCAGCCTGATTCTGGAAGGTTCTGGGCTCCAAGTCTCTGCTTCCGTTTTTCCACACGTGCAGAACGACACCACTCCCTGGGAACAGGCAGTCACCTTCACGTGAGTCATGAGTGAATCTTCCAATACTTTGAGCTCCCACTGGTGGGGTCTGCAATTTAATGTTGGGGGAAAATTGATTTAACAGTGTTGAGATTTATTGAAATTCTTAAATTATTATTACAATGAGGATTTATTACCTCTGACACTGAAGCTGGGCAGAGGTAATGTTTTCACCTGTTTGTCTGCAAACAGTGTATCTCAAAAACTAAGACCTGGATTTAAACAAAACTTGGTCCAAAGCTGGGACGCGGCCCAAGGAAGAACTGGATTTGTTTTTGGTCAGGGTCCTTTAAGATTTGGAGCTGGAGCGAATTAACTTTCTTTGGGAACGGTGTGGATTGTCTCAGCTGTCAAACTGTGAGCAGAGTTTTCAGAGCAGGTTGTTGGGATGTGGATTGGCCCCTGCACCCTCCTCGGTGAGCTGGGGGAACTCTGAATACAAGGGTTTATTTTCTTTCAGCTCTGTGGTTACAACGAGGCAGTGAAGAGCCACACGGAAGAGTTGCGTGATTGTAAGTTGATGTTGAGTTAACACAGCGTGGGGGAGGTATTCACACTGCACCGTGCCCTCTTTGCTTGTTTGAATGATGCATTGTAAGTTTGGCATCAGGAAGCAAGAGCGTTTTCACTGATATCCAGAAGGAGACTACTTGACTCATTGTGTCTGTGATAACTCTTCAAAAGTGTTATTCAATTAATCCCCCCCTTCCACTATAGCCCTACAATTGTTTTATTTTCAGTTCCATTTTGAAAGATCCGATTGAATCTACTTTCAGATCACATCAACTTGCTGTGTTGTTTTTTTTAAACTCATCTTGCCCCGGTTCTTTTATCAATTATCTTCAATCTGCGTGCTCTGGTTACCAACTCCCCTGCCACTGGAACCTGTTTCTCCCTATTTACTCCATCAAAACCCTTTTATAAGTTTGAATGCCCCTATTAAAGTTTTCTTTAACCCTCTCCGGTTTGAGGAAAACAACCCCAACTTCTCGTAAATCTCTCCTTATCCCTCTGCTGGAGCTGCTCCAGGCCTGGCTCTCCATCCTCGGACAACATGGAATGTCCGGGATCAGAGGTCATGCACCATGACCCCCCCACCGACTTGGGTTGATACTCCCCCCTCCCCCTTAGAAAGGATGGGTGTTTGCAAATGGGTATCTTCTTTCTTGGGATATTTGTGCATTGTCTTCCTGAAGATTTGTTGACCCAAACCTATTGAGCCCTCCCTGTAAAATGTAACGGTGATCAGGAAGAGGAAGCTTATTGAGGCACATAAGGTGGAAGAGTTAGATTCAGAACATTGCTTCAGAGTAAACTGAAAGAGAATTTGCTGAAGCTTTTCATCGTGCACTCATCAGGTCAAACACAAAAACGACAGGTTTCAAGCAATCACAGCAATTTATACCACAAGAGAAAAAGATTGGTAAGTCAAGTCTGATTGACCAATATTTTGCCATGGAGAAAGCAATGACGAACTGTGCTAATTGTTGGTTGATTAAGTTGTTAAAGATACACAGGGGATGGGCATTGTTTGATTAAGGGCTGAGGACACATAAACAGAGTCTGGTCTTGCCGTCTCCATTGGCACGCTTCAGGCCTTCCACAGGGACTGGGGTGTTTCGCCGACCCCGTTAATCACAGTTTAATGTTTTACGTTTTCTTTGTGATTGGTTTTGGTTTGCTGCAGTATCCCTTTAAGGGGCTGCTCTCTTGATTTCTCCCTTAGTTTGTTTAAGTTAGTTTAATTGGTTATACTCAGGGTCAGGCCTTTGGGAGCACGCTGTGCCCAGCAGCACAATCCAGGCCCTCCGTGACTGGTGGGCACCGCGGGCGATTGATGTGCAGTATCACCCCTGGTAATGACTCTCTAGTTTAGTTAATTAAGTTTCATTTTGACATTTTGTTTTACTTGCCAGAGGCTGTTGCTCCCACCCATAATTCTCATTTAATTTATTGATTATTATATTAAAAGAGTATAACGAGAATGGTGTGAGGGGAACGTCACTGGACGGGTAATTCAGATTAATGCTCTGTCGACATAGGTTCAGATCCCACCACGGCAGCTGATAGAATTGACAATGCGTATTGCCATGCTAGTCTGAAAACATCTGATCCCAGAAACCACACAGGTTTAGATAATAACTTGGTTGGGGTTCTGCCTGGGAATACCAGGCGCTGCAGGAGTTGGAGTGCATCATCCGTCCTGGAAATTAAATTGTAATTTAATTTGTTAACTTCCGGTTGAAGATTTTGTTTTTAGTTACTGTGCCCTGTTAAAGGCTTGATTATTAGTTAATTTATTTTAACTGCTGCTCCAAAGAGTATAAAGTGAGTCCGTGGGGGACATTGGGCTAATAGTCAGCAGGGGGAGATCTGAAATGCTGCATCCTGTAATTAAACCCACTCACAAGGAAAAGATCCGTCTCCTGTTTCATGCTTCATCCTCTGGCTTGGATCCACTTTTAAAAAATTTACCATATCCAATTCTTTTTTTTTTCTTGCAATTCGTGCGTTTGTCCTGATGAGTGCAAGATGAAAAGCTTCAGCAACATGTCTCTCTTTTCAGTAATATTCAAGTGACTCTTAAATTGAGGGAGTAAGACAAATGACACCAGGAGAAACCAGGTCGGGTCCGCCCACTTGGAATGACTAATGTGTGGGATGGATCCTGGAGGGAAGGTAACTGCTTGGGAGCAGATTTAGACCAGTTAGCCCCTCGAGCCCTTGTTGCCATTCTATCTGATTGTCACAGATCTCCTCCCTCAACTCCACTTTCCCACACTATCTCCATGTCTCCTAATTCCCAGAAACCTATCGGCCTCTTCTTGGATCTACTCAACCACTGAGCACCAGAGCTCTCGGGGATAGAGAATTGCAAAGGTCCTCAAGTGTCCGAGTGAAGAGATTGCTCTTTGTCTCAGTGTTGGAATTGCCAAAGTCCTCCCCTATCCCCGGGGAAGCAGCCTCTCAGCGTTTGTCAAACCCTTCAAGAACTTTAGATGTCTCAGTGCAATGGGAAGGGGAAGTGAAAACCCTGGAATCATTTATGAAACAGTTGGATGACTTGAGGGTATTGCTGCACGAACGGGCGATTGTCCGTGTGGTGGTATGTATTAGGGGTAATACGGTACCTGTGAAGCCGAGAGGCTATTGGCTGACAGGTCCCGGGTCCTGGTTGGATTTGCCACCTTCTGGCTCCGCCCAGAAGGCGGAGTATAAGAGCTCGAGTTCTCCCAGCAGCCGCATTTTGTAACTGAGCTGCTGGGGAACAAGTCTTGCTTAATAAAGCCTCGATTGATTTCATCTCTTCTCGACTTGAGTGAGTAATTGTTGCGCTACAATCCGTTCACCCTGAGTCGGGAAATTTAAATGGCCGCATGTGTGTTTCCTTCTTTGCAGGCTGCATGAAGCAGAGGACGGGTTTCAAACTCCAGCCCTGCCCAGTTCCCAGTTTCAGCAGCTCCTCTCCAATCTCACCGCCATGAAGCTGGGCGCCAGGGGGGTCTTTCCTTGTAAGTGACCTTCACTCTGATTGGGGACATCCGTCTCTCATCCTGCGACCCTTCACATGTGTGTGTTTGGTGTGTGTGTTGGTTTGTGTGTAAGTGTAGAAGCACATAACCTTAGTGCTCAGATATGGTGTTAGTGAGGCCACACCTGGAGTGTTGTGTTCAGTTTTGGTCTCCTTACCTGAGAAAGGACGTACTGGCACTGGAGGGTGTGCAGAGGAGATTCACTAGGATAATCCCAGAGCTGAAGGGGTTGGATTACGAGGAGAGGTTGAGTAGACTGGGACTGTACTCGTTGGAACTCAGAAGGATGAGGGGGGAATCTTATAGAAACGTATAAAATTATGAAGGGAATAGATAGGATAGATGTGGGCAGGTTGTTTCCACTGGCGGGTGAAAGCAGAACTAGGGGGCATAGCCTCAAAATAAGGGGAAGTAGATTTAGGACTGAGTTTAGGAGGAAGTTCTTCACCCAAAGGTTTGTGAATCTATGGAATTCCTTGCCCAGTGAAGCAGTAGAGGCTCCTTTATTAAATGTTTTTCAGATAAAGATAGATAGTTTTCTGAAGAATAAAGGGATTAAGGGTTATGGTGTTCGGGCCGGAAAGTGGAGCTGAGTCCACAAAAGATCAGCCATGATCTCATTGAATGGTGGAGCAGGCTCGAGGGGCCAGATGGCCTACTCCTGCTCCTAGTTCTTTTGTTCTTATGTTCTTAGATCATTGGACAGAGCCCAGCAATCAGATCCAGGTGTGAACCCCTCACTCTCCTCTATGTTGGATGGATGTGCGACACCAGCTCAGAGCGCAGAATTGTATAGAAAGAAGCCAATCAGCTCATCATGTCTGCGTCAGCCCTCGGAGCAAGTCTCTAAGTGCCAATCCTGGACATCTCCCCAGAACCCTGTGAAGTGTTGGGTGCTCTGATACACAGACGAACCAACATGGTTGCGAATGGTACAACGCAGTTTTATTTCAATCAACTATTAACATCGTAAACTCTGGTACTCAGCACATGGTGAATGTCTGAGTGGCTGGCAATGAGGTCTGTGCCCTGAGCCGTCTCCTGCTCGAGTGCCCAGGAAGTGTTGTGTTCCCTGTTTTGTACTGTGTATGCTCTTGTCTGTGATTGGCTGTCGTGTTGTGTGTGTTGATTGGTCCGTTGATCTGTCCATCATTATGTGTGTATGTATGTGCTGTGATGTTCACCTGAATATCGTGACACCCTGCACATTCTTCCTTTTCAGATAATAGTCGAACTCTCCCTGTGAATGTTTTGATCGAGCTGCCTCCACAACACCCTCAGACCCCAACCTCTCACTGTGTGTCTCAGATCACTTGTCTCAGTGGGTGGCACTCTTCCCTCTGGGTTAGAAAGTTCTGTGTTCAAATCCCGCTCTAGCACAAAACCCCAGGCTGACTGCACTGTCGGAGGTGCCGTTTTTCTGATTAGATGTTTAACCGAGGTGAGAATGTAAAAGATCCTGTGGCCACTATTTTGAAGGCGAGCTGGGGAATTAGCCCCATTGTCCTGGCCAATAGTTATCCCACAGACAAAACTATTAATTATCGCTTCATTTATCTCAGTGCTGGCTGTGGGAGCTTGCTGTGTGTAAATTTGCTGCCATGTTACCGACAATACAACATTGTCAGCGCATCTAAAATACTTAATTGGTTGTTAAGCCAATGAAAGGTGCTATATAAATGTGGGCCGTTGTTTCTAAAACCTGTTAAGCCTCTGATTGCTTTCTGTGCTTTCTGTTCTCTGCTGCAGTCTCCCTCATGGAGGTTACCTTGGTTACGGCCCAAGCCGGCCTATCGCCCCGTGCAGCCTGGGTGGAGGAGTGCATGTGCCCTGAAGGCTACATCGGACAGTTCTGCGAGTCGTGTGCCCCAGGCTACAAGCGCGAAGTTCCTTTTGGAGGGCCACTGACTCCCTGTGTCCCGTGTACATGTAACCAACACGGAACCTGCGATCCGGACTCAGGTCTGTATTTAATGTCGGTGTGCTCAGCTCTCTGCCGTCCTTGCAGCTTTTATTGGTAGAGGGATTGAGTTTCGGAGCCATGAGGTCATGTTGCAGCTGTACAAAACTCTGGTACGGCCGCATTTGGAGTATTGCGTGCAATTCTGGTCGCCGCATTATAGGAAGGATGTGGAAGCATTGGAAAGGGTGCATAGGAGATTTACCAGAATGTTGCCTGGTATGGAGGGAAGATCTTATGAGGAAAGGCTGAGGGACTTGAGGCTGTTTTCGTTAGAGAGAAGAAGGTTAAGAGGTGACTTAATTGAGGCATACAAGATGATCAGAGGATTAGATAGGGTGGACAGTGAGAGCCTTTTTCCTCGGATGGTGATGTCTAGCACGAGGGGACATAGCTTTAAATTGAGGGGAGATAGATACAGGACAGATGTCAGAGGTAGGTTCTTTACTCAGAGAGTAGTAAGGGCGTGGAATGCCCTGCCTGCAACAGTAGTGGACTCGCCAACACTAAGGACATTCAAATGGTCATTGGATAGACATATGGACGATAAGGGAATAGTGTTCGATGGGCTTTAGAGTGGTTTCACAGGTCGGTGCAACATCGAGGGCCGAAGGGCCTGTACTGCGCTGCAATGTTCTATGTTCTATGTCTCTTGGGACCTCAGAAATGGAGGGAGAGAAGGTACCTCAGCCCATCGTCCACTGGGGTTGTCAACTCCGACCCCATTGATTTTTTTCCTTGTTCCTATCGTAACATTTAACTTGAGCTATTAGGACTTGAACAGCTGACCGTCCCGGCACGGTGCTGAGGGAGTACTGCACTGTGGGTGGTACCATCGTTTGGATGGGACGTTAATCCAAGAGACCGTCTGCTCTCTCAGGTGGGTGTGAAAGATCCCAGGGAACGATTCCGTCGAAGTGCCGGCGATGTTCTCCCTGGTGTCCTGGGCTGATATTCATCCTTCGATCAACGTCACTTCAAACAAAAAAAACCCCAGATGGTCAGACAAATTGCTGATTACTGTTTGCGGGATCTTGCTGTGCTCAAATTAGCTGCCCTGCCTCCCACATTACAGCAGGGAGCGCACTTCAGTCAAAGGACTTTCAATAATCATAAAGTGGGACTTCCGGTTGCGGCTATGCGGAGCTAAGCCGCACGATTCGGCAGCTCCCGCTACCACGGACTTTCGGGCTCGCGAGAGGAGCCCCAACGGAACTTTTTTTTTGACGCAGCCCGTGGGGAAGGGAAGAGAGAGGTCCCCCTCCAACTTCTATGAACGGACCAGAAGTGCAACGGCCAAAGGAGCGGCACTGGAGCAACGGGAGAAGCGAGGGAAAGAAAACAAAATGGCGGCGGCCAGGGACAAAGGGGAGCTGCAGGAGTTCATCAAGCGCTGCTTCGAGCAGCAGCGCGAGGAGATGCGCAAGGAGATGTTGGCGCCTATGCTTTCGGCAATTGAAGGACTCGGGATCACCCAGAAGTTAAGATCCAGGAGGTACAGAAAAGAGTCAGTCAGAACGAGGACGAGCTTGTGGGCCTGGCGGTGAGAGTGGAGCAGAACGAGGCGCTACACAAGAGGTGGTCGGGAAGACTCAAAGACCTGGAGAACAGGCCGAGGAGAAAGAATCTGCGGATCCTGGGTCTCCCTGAGGGAGTGGAGGGGGCCGATGCTGGGGCATACGCGAGCATGATGCTCGAGGCGATGATGGGCACGAAGGCCCCTTCGAGGCCGCTGGAGTTGGACGGAGCACATCGGGTGCTGGCGAGGAAGCCCCAGGCAAATGAGCCGCCAAGGGCGATGGTGGTGAGGTTTCACCGGTTCACAGACAGCGAGAGGGTCCTGAGATGGGCCAAGAAGGAGCGGAGCAGTAAGTGGGACAATGCAGAGATCCGAATATACCTGGACTGGAGCACGGAGGTCGCAAAGCGGAGAGCGGGTTTCAACCGGGCCAAAGCGGCGTTGTACCGGAAAGAAGTGAAATTCGGAATGCTGCAGCCAGCGCGACTGTGGGTCACATACAAGGGTCAACACTATTACTTCGAAACGCCTGAAGAGGCGTGGACCTTTGTACAAGCCGAAAAGTTGGACTCTAACTGAGGGTTTGTGAGGGTGGGGGGGATGTTTTGGGGTTTGATGTGTGATGGTTGTTGTATATAGGGGGTCAATCACGCGCAGGAAATGTTACATGGGCTGGGGGAGAGAGACAAGGCCGCGACAGGAGCTGCGCCAGAGGGGGCGGAGCGGGCTTTGGAAAGCGCGGGGTTTTTACCCGGAAGAAAGGCGGGAAGGGGAACGAAGGAATGCATATTGATTGGGAGACTCCCACGCGGGGAGGTCAATGGGACGGCGGGGGAAGCCGGGGTCAGCAGGCGTCAGCTGACTTACGGGAGTGACATGGGGGGAGCAAAAAAGCTAGACAGGGGTCTAGCGGGGGGGAGGGGAGGGGGGGAAGGGGGGGAAAAAGGGTTGCTGCTACACTGGCCGAAAGGGAATGGGACACAGAAGAGGTGGTCGGGACGGGGGTCCCCCATCTGGGGGACTGGAGGGTGAGGGAGGCGTGGACACGGAACTGGCCCAGAAAAAGGAGATGGCTAGTCAGCGGGGGGGTGTACTTGGAGGCCGACGACAACGGGGAGGTGCGGGTGGGGGTGGTATGGGAGGCGTTGAAGGCGGTGATCAGGGGAGAGCTAATCTCCATTAGGGCTCATAGGGAGAAGACAGAGGGTATGGAAAGGAAGAGGTTAGTGGGGGAGATTTTGAGAGTGGACAGGAGATACGCAGAGGCCCCGGAGGAAAGATTACTTGGGGAAAGACGACGGCTCCAGACGGAGTTTGACCTGTTGACCACAGGGAAGGCAGAGGCACAGTGGAGGAAAGCGCAGGGGGCGACCTACGAGCATGGGGAAAAGGCTAGTCGGATGCTGGCACACCAACTCCGTAAGAGGATGGCAGCGAGGGAAATAGGGGGAGTCAAAGATGGAAGGGGAGCCACGGTTCGGAGTGCGACGAAAATAAACGCGGTATTTAAGGCCTCTTAAGAAGAGCTGTACAGATCCCAGCCCCCAGCGGGGGAAGAGGGGATGAGACGATTCCTAGATCAACTGAGATTCCCGAGGGTGGAGGAGCAAGACGTGGCTGGTTTGGGGGCACCAATTGGGTTGGAGGAGCTGAGCAAGGGTTTGGGGAATATGCAGGCCGGGAAGGCCCCGGGACCGGACGGATTCCCGGTGGAGTTCTACAGGAAGTACGTAGACCTGTTGGCCCCGCTACTGGTGAGGACCTTTAATGAGGCAAGAGAGGAGGGGACCCTGCCCCCGACAATGTCGGAAGCGACAATTTCTTTGATCCTAAAGCGGGACAAGGGCCCACTGCAATGTGGGTCGTACAGGCCGATCTCGCTCCTCAATGTGGATGCAAAGTTGCTGGCAAAAGTGCTGGCCACGAGGATCGAGGACTGTGTCCCGGGGGTGATCCATGAAGACCAGACGGGATTCGTAAAGGGCAGGCAATTAAACACTAACGTGCGGCAGCTTTTAAACGTGATGATGATGCCATCGGAGGAGGGAGAGGCGGAGATAGTGGCAGCTATGGACGCGGAGAAGGCCTTTGACCGAGTAGAGTGGGAGTACCTCTGGGAGGTGCTGCGCAGGTTTGGGTTCGGGGGAGAGTTTATCAGTTGGGTTAAGCTCCTTTACAGAGCCCCGATGGCGAGTGTAGTGACGAACCGGCGGAGGTCGGAGTACTTTCGACTGTACCGAGGGACGAGGCAGGGGTGCCCCCTGTCCCCCCTGTTGTTCGCATTGGCGATCGACCATTGGCCATGTCATTGAGGGAGTCTAATAAATGGAGGGGGTGGTCCGAGGGGGAGAAGAGCATCGGGTGTCGCTATATGCGGATGACCTGCTGCTGTACGTGGCGGATCCAATGGAGGGGATGGTGGAGGTCATGCAGACTCTAAGGGAGTTTGGGGAGTTTTCGGGCTATAAGCTCAATGTAGGGAAGAGTGAGCTCTTTGTATTACAGGCGGGGGACCAAGAAAGAGAGATAGGGGACCTATCGCTGAGGAGGGCGGAGGGGAGCTTTTGGTATCTGGGGATCCAGATAGCCAGGAGTTGGGGGGCCCTACATAAACTGAATCTGAAGAGGTTGGTGGAGCAAATGGAGGAGGATTTCAAAAGCTCTCGCTGGTGGGTAGAGTGCAGTCGGTCAAAATGGTGGTCCTTCCGAGGTTTCTGTTTGTGTTTCAGTGCCTTCCCATCGTGATCACTAAGGCCTTTTTTAAGAGGGTAGGCAGGAGTATTATGGGGTTTGTGTGGGCGAATAAGACCCCGAGAGTAAGGAGAGGGTTCCTGGAACGCAGTAGGAACCGAGGAGGGTTGGCGCTGCCAAACCTGGGGAGCTACTACTGGGCAGCAAATGTGGCGATGATCCGCAAGTGGGTTATGGAGGGAGGGGGGGCGGCATGGAAGAGGATGGAGATGGCGTCCTGTAAAGGAACGAGCCTGGGGGCGTTAGTAACGGCACTGCTGCCGCTCTCGCCAACAAAGTATACCACGAGCCCGGTGGTGGCGGCAATGCTAAGGATCTGGGGCCAGTGGAGACAGCACCGGGGTGCAATGGGAGCATCGGTGTAGTCCCCGATCAGGGGTAACCACCGATTTGTCCCGGGGAAGATGGACGGGGGGTTCCAGAGCTGGCATCGGGCGGGGATTGGAAGAATGGGGGACCTGTTCATCGACGAGACGTTTGCGAGCCTATTGGCACTGGAGGAGAATTCAAGTTACCCCCGGGAAATGCCTTTCGATATATGCAGGTGAGGGCTTTTGTGAGGCGACAGGTGAGGGAATTCCCGTTGCTCCCGGCACAAGAAGTTCAAGATAGGGTGATCTCGGGTGTATGGGTCGGGGAGGGCAAGGTGTCGGAAATACACCAAGAGATGAAAGAAGAGGGGGAAGCGCTGGTAGAAGAGTTGAAGGGTAAATGGGAGGAGGAGCTGGGGGAGGAGATCGAGGAAGGGCTGTGGGCTGATGCCCTGGGTAGGGTTAATTCCTCCTTGTGTGCCAGGCTCAGCCTGATACAATTTAAGGTGGTTCACACAGCGCACTTGACGGGGGCGAGGTTGAGTAGGTTCTTTGGGGTAGAGGACAGATGTGGAAGGTGTTCAGGGAGCATAAAGTTGGAGAGGATTAAGTTTGCCTTGTGAGGGTCTGCGCAGGGGTTCTACAGGCGGTGGCAACCGTTCCTAGACTATCTCGCGGAGCGTTAGAGGAAGGTCGGTCAGCAGCAGCAGCAACCTTGGGGGGGGACGTCCTGGGAGAGGGGGGGGGGGGCGCGGGGAAGGGGGGACTGCCTGGGAGGGTGGATGAGCAAGAGATAACATGAAGAGTTGGGGAAACTGGCACGTACGGGTGAGGGCCAGTGTACAAAGCTGTGTAAATATATCATTTTGCCATGTATATACCTTGCTCTGCGCGATTTCTCTTTTTTTTTGTTACGAGGAGGGGGGGGGGGGGGGGGGGGGGCGGGGGGGGGGGGATGGGGGGTTATTGTTTGTAAGGGAGAAAAATTGTGTTAAAAAACTTTAATAAATACATATTTTTTTAAATAAAAAAATCATAAAGTGGTCTGGGACACGCTGAGGTCTTGAAAGGCTTTGTGTAAATGCCCAGCGAGTTTTGTGCTTGTCCTTTGGGTTGTCTCATGTGGAAACGTTTTCACATAAAGGTTGTTAAAATGTGGAACTAAAAGCATATCTCCTCCCCCTCTGGTTCTACGATGGACATGAATCGCAGCCTTTTATCTTCCCACTAATCATTCCAAATAATCCTCTTTCTCCCCAGTCGAGCCGTCCCTGATTGTAGGCACATTGGCCCAGAACTTGCGATCCCCGGTGTGGGAGGGCAACGATGGTCTGCCCCCCGTCCCCCAATGGGAGGACCGCACGGCCATTGACCAGGAAGATCGAAGATTTAATTCACAAACTTTGGATGCTTCTGACCATCTGACAGGAATAGTTACCCACAAAAATTTAGAATTAAAACTCTTCCTAACTCCTGGGTAACTCTATTTCCCCCAGACCGCACATGGGAACCTGCCCCTCCCCCAACTATCCCTTGCCACCCCAACTACCCCCTCAGACTATCTCCCCCACCCTCCTAGACAAGCCCCCTGACCACCAGCAAGACCACACACCCCCGACTCCCCTCCCCACCCACACAGCTAACATCCCATCCCCCAACTACCACCCCAGACCCCAACTATCTTCCCAACCCCCCCCCCGAAGGGAACTCCGATGACCCCCCCACCCACACCCCACCTACTCACCTCACCCCTGATGGGAGGCCTGACTACCCCCACAGCCCACACTGACCATCAAACCCCTCCGCTGATCACCTGACGAGCCCCCCCCCCCATCTTACCCACTTACCTCACACACTTACTTTGTCCCTGGCTTCTCAACGTGACTGGACTTTTAAACTTACCTGCTTTACGGCGGCTAATGCTGTAAAAAGGGGCATATCCTCCTGACCCATGATTCTCTTTCCATCAACTGAAGGCCTCGCTCGGGTAGGGACCTGAGTCAGCGGTTCGAGCGAGAAAGGTAAGGCTGCGTTTCAGTGTACGGAACTGGGTCTGGAGCGGAAGTTTGACTGTGATTGACACCACAGGAAGATTAAGACCTTTTGTCCTGATTTCCCCACTTTAACCTGCGCCGGTCTATGCAGATCTATTTCTCTAAATTTCTCATTGTAGCTATTATTAAAATTTAAACTGTCGAGGTCAGAGGAGCCGCTGAGGCGATGCCAGTTTTATAAACATTAAACACGTGCCAAACCAGCCAGAATGGTGTGTGGCCTAATGTCTGCATCCTGCGACAGAACTGCCCCACCTGCCAAACTAGTAATCATAATAATCTTTATTAGTGTCACAAGTAGGCTTATATTAACACCGCAATGAAGTTACTGTGAGAAGCCCCTAGTCGCCACATTTGGGTACACTGAGGGAGAATTCAGAATGTCCAAATTACCTAACAGCACGTCTTTCGGGACTTGTGGGAGGAAACCGGAGCACCCGGAGGAAACCCACGCAGACACGGGGAGGACGTGCAGACTCCGCACGGACAGTGACCCAAGCCGGGAATCGAACCCGGGGCCCTGGCGCCGAGAAGCAACAGTGCTAACCACTGTGCTGCCGTGCCGCCCTTTTGCTTTCACCATCAAAAGAAGTATTCCGGGCCAGTGCCTGGAACCAGAATTGTTGATGGGGATGGAGTGCTGGGGAGCACCGAACACCTTTGTGAGGCCTACCCAGGGGGCCTTAAAGGGGCAGCACTGGTTGCCACTTTGCCTGTGATTTCTCGGAGTGTGGGCCCGGGGGTTTGGCCAGTCGCTGTGCTTCCCGTGGCTCAACCCCAAACCCATGAGCCGCTGTTGACTGGAGAGTGAGCGCTCGGTGACAAGGGGACGGGGATGGGAGCTTACCTGTGAACCGAATGGGGGTGGGAGGGAAGGAGCTGGCAAAGGGAAGTGCTCCTGGTCAGGGAGTCCAGCCCAGCATCCAGGGCTGGGTGATGTTTCTCAGGAGTGCTGGAGGGCAACGCGCCTCTTTAAATCTATTTCCTCAGCTTTCATTGGTCAGTCTGTGCTGTGGTTGGGGCTGTTATTTGTTGAGTCTGCCTCGCCACCTGTGATTGGAGCTCGATCACAGCCCCGCTCATCGCTACACCCTCTCGCTCAACATGATTTGCCCCAAACGCCTGTTCCCACACTCTGCCCTGGAGGCTCCTTCACCCTTAAGGCAGACCAACAATTATCTGCTTGCACTGAAATCACATTTTTCCAAGCGAGTTTTCAAGAAGCTGCTCCCGGCATTTTGGACAAATGCTATTTCCAATACTTTATAATATACAATGCATGAACCCACTGCTGTGATACCCGCTGTATCCCTCTGAGGCCACTGGGTGTCGCTCCTGTGCCTTGCTCAGGTGCAATTAATTGTTCTGAGGGAGATCTTCAGGCCAATTAGAGGTTAATGGCTCTTAGCTGATCATCGGGTCAACTGGAGTTTAATTGCTCTTGCGCAGAACTTCATCAGGTCAATTAGAGGTTAATGGCTCAGGCAGATCCTCTGGTCAGTTAGAGATTAATTGCTTGGGTCGGTCTTATGGAAAATTAAATGGACATTCTGAATTCTCCCTCCCTGTACCCGAACAGGCGCCGGAGTGTGGCAACCAGTAACTTCATTGCAGTGTTAATGTAAGCCTACTTGTGACAATAATAAAGATTAGGATTATTATGACGGAAGAAGCTGTGAGGAATTTATCAGCTTTATTGCTCTTCCGATATGTTTGAAGTGTGGTTGACCAATTTGCATCCAAGTGGAGTGTGAGGGACAGGGTGCGGTTCCTACAGACTGCTGCACGGTGATATCTATTGGTGATTTATCAGTGATTATTTAAAATCTGTTGGGAATCCGTGTTTTCTGGGGGTTTGTTCTCCGCACTGACATTAGATATCTGGGGTTTTGATCATGAGCCGAGGACTGTCGGCCGCGTCTCTTCTTTCTGTTAAACTGGATGCCTTTTGACCCTTAGGTATTTGCCAATGTGTGCACAACACCATCGGGCCCACCTGTGAGCACTGTGCGAGCGGTTACTATGGCAACCCGTTCCGGGGCAGGTACAATGATTGCAAGTCTTGCCCCTGCCCTGGTCAGTCTAACTGCGCCATGGTAGAGGACACAAAGGAGGTGATCTGCACTGACTGCCCATCCGGACAGACAGGTAAACAGCGGCCTTGTGGCTTGACATCCGGAAGGGGTGCCTTACAGTTTCTTCCGGTTACCTCGTGAGTGCTGAGCGGCACACGGCAGCCATTCGCGAGGGTCGCTCAAACGTGCCCCCTGGGTTGACAAAGAACAATTTCTCCCAGTGTTGTCTGTGTTTGAGAAAGTGGGGGAGGGGTGATAATTATCCAGAACCCCCATTCCGAGCCCCCCCCCCACCCCCCAACATACAATTGAAAACTGCCTGGTTGTCAGGTTTCGCCTGACTTGACGCCTCACATTGTTGAATAGCCTATTGGCAGTCCCTGCGGCTCAGGCGCGAAGGATTGCTGAACGGGCTGGGTAATGGTGTGGGCCCTTCCCACCCTCACCCCCTCACCCTCATCCACACCCTCCTGACCATCAGAGGACTGGAACCCATCCAGATATGGAGGGGACGAGATTGAGTGCAAGGGTTATGGAACCGGACTCGCAACTTACAGAGTGTCAGGGGTTCAAATGCCACAGCGGCAAGTTAGGAAATCGAGTCAGTGAAAGAAATATCATGATTTATTTTTTAATTCTTTGAAGCTATTGGGTTTTTTTCTGTTTTTAAAAAAATATAGAGTACCCAATTCTTTTTTTCCAATTAAGGGGCAATTTTAATGTTGCCAATTAACCTACCCTGGTTGTGGGGGCGAAACCCACGCAAACACGGGGAGAATGTGCAAACTCCACACGGACAGTGACCCAGAGCCGGGATCGAACCTGGGACCTCGGCGCCGTGAGACTGCAGTGCTAACCACTGCGCCACCGTGCTGCCCTATTTGAAGCTCTTGTTACCCAACCCATTTCAGAGGGGGACAATTCAGAGTCAGTCACATTGCTGTGTGTCTGGAGTCACATGTAGGCCAGACCGGGTAAGGACGGCAGATTTCCTTCTCTGAAGGGCATTCGTGAACCAGGTGGTTTAAAATTTTTTTTCGAGAACCAGATTCATTTTTTTCAAATGAAGGGGCAATTTAGCGTGGCCAATCCACCTACCCTGCACATCTTTGGGTTGTGGGGGCGAAACCCACGCAAACACGGGGAGAATGTGCAAACCCCACACGGACAGTGACCGCGATCAAACTCAGGACATTGGCGGCATGAGGCAGCAGTGCTAACCACTGTGCCCCTAAACCAGATGGGTTTCAAAGACAATCGATGATGGTTGTCATGGACACCATGAGACTAGCTTTCAGTTCCAGATTTTGTTAGCTGAATTTAAATTCCATCAGCTGCTGAGGTGTGCTTCAAACCCATGTCCCCAGAGTATGAGCCTGGGGCCCTTGGGTTCCTAATCCAGTGACTTTACCACTGCACTATCTCTCCGTCACTGTAGAAAGCCAACTGTCCTTTAATTATTCTAACTGTTACCTAGTCAAGTCATAGAACCATACAATCCCGCCAGTGCATTCGGCCCATCGAGTCTGCACTTCACCCAGGCCCCCTCCCCCACCCTATCCCTGTAACCCCACCCCCAGTGTCCGGATAAGGAATGGTGAGTGAGGATTGCAGTCGGCTGTGGTGTAAACGAATGCCAGAACGGCCGCCTCCTGGTCCTGTGTTCCAAAGAACATACAAAATCATCAGGAAATTCAGACTTTACTCCGTGAAGCTGCTTTCAAAGCATCCTGGACATGGACATTAATTTCTGGAAACTCCAGGATATTCCTGGAGATTTGGCAACCCCCCTCCCCCCGAGGGGCTTTGCCCGTTGCCTGTCTGTAAAACCCCTAAAGCTTCTGAATGAATTCTCGTGTAAAAAGCTACCTTCTTCGGTCAGTGTCCTGATGATGTTTCTGATGTTCTGACCAGTTTTCTGATCTTTTCTCTATCTCTCTTTCTCTCTTCCCCTCCCCACTCTCTCTCTCTTTCTCTCCCCCTCTCTCTCCGTCTCTCTCTGTCACTCTCTCTCCCTCTTTCTCTCCCTCTCTCTCTCTGTCTCTTTCTCTGTGTCTCTCTCTCTGTCTCCCTCTCCCTCTCTCTCTCTCGCTGTCTCTCTCTCTGTCTCTCTTTCTCTCCTCCTCGCTCTCTCTCTGTTCCCCTTCTCCCTTTTTCCCCTCTTTCTCTTCCCCTCTCCCCCTCTCCCTTTCTCTCCCTCTCTCTCTCTCTGTCTCTCTCTCTGTCTCCCTCTCTTTCCCTCCTCTCTTTCTCTCTCTCCCCCTCTCTCTCTCTCCCCCCCCCCCCCCACTATCCCTCTCTCCTCTCTCTCTCTCTCTCTCTCCACTCTCTCCCTCTCTGTCTCTCTCTCTCTTTATCTGTCTCTCTCTTTCTCTCCTCTCTCTCCCCTCTGTCTCTCCCCCCCTCTCTCTCTCTCTTTCTCCCCCTCTCTCCCTCTCCCTCTCTCTCTGTCTCTCCACCCCTCTCTCTCTTTCCCCCCCCCTTTCTCTCCCCCTCTCTCTCTCCCCCCTCTCTCTCTCTCCCCCCCTCTCTCTCTCTCCCCATCCCCCCCTCTCTCTCTCTCCCCTCTCTCTCTCTTCCCCTCCCGCTCTCTCTCTCTCTCCCCCCTCTCTCTCTCTTCTCCTCCCCCTCTCTCTCTCTCCCCCCTCTCTCTCTCTCCCCCTCCCCCTCTCTCTCTCCCCCCCCCCCCTCACTCTCCCCCCCTCTCTCTCCAGGCAAGCGCTGTGAAATGTGTGATGATGGTTTCTTTGGTGACCCATTGGGCCTTCACCACGCCGCCCGCCCCTGTAGCCGGTGCCAGTGCAACGGGAATACCGACCCCAACGCCGTGGGCAACTGTGATCAGCTGACTGGGAAGTGCCTGAAATGCTTGTTCCGCACTGTCGGCCATTACTGCGACAGGTGTGACGGTGGTTTCTATGGAAACGCTCTGGCAGCCAACCCGCTGGACAAATGCCGACGTGAGTGAGAGGTTTGCGCGAGGGGACTGGAATGTTCCGCGAGCGCAGGAGCGGGTTATCGAAGCCGCGCCATCCCTGTGAGGCGACATCAGTGACTGTATGTTACCAGTCTGTGTGTCAATCCCCAGAAATCCCTCCAGTGCAGGAGGAGGCCACAGCGCCCCTCAGGCCTGTACCGACACTCCGAAAGAGCCCCCTCACTAGGCCCACTTCCCCCACCCTATCCCCGTCACCCCACCTAATCTGCACATTTTTGGACTATGATGTGTAGACGCCGGTGTTGGACTGGGGTGAGCACAGTAAGAAGTCTTATAACGCCAGGTTAGAGTCCAACAGGTTTGTTTCGAATCACTAGCTTTCGGAGCGCTGCTCCTCCCTCAGCTGAATGAAGAGGTGGGTTCCAGAAACACATATATAGACAAAGTCAATGATGCAAGACGACACTTTGAATGCGAGCATTTGCAGGAAATTAAGTCTTTGCAGATCCAGATGGAGCAACTGGAGAGAGGGGTAATCCCAGGTTAAAGAGGTGTGAATTGTCTCAAGACAGGACAGTTGGTAGGATTTCGCAAGCCCAGGCCAGGTGGTGGGAGGTGAATGTAATGCGACATGAATCATAGAACTTACAGTGCAGCAGGAGGCCATTCGGCCCATTGAGTCTGCACCAGCCCTTGGAAAGAGCACCCTACTTAAGTCCACACCTCCACCCTATCCCCATAACCCAGTAACCCCACCAAAATGCGACATGAGTCCAAGGTCGCAGTTGAGGCCGTACTCATGTGTGCGGAACTTGGCTATAAGTTGGCAATAAGCAGAAACTCATCACCAAGTTCCGCACACATGAGTACAGCCTCAACCGGGACCTGGGATTCATGTTGCATTACATTCACCCCCCACCATCTGGCCTGCGAAATCCTACCAACTGTCCTGGCTTGACACAATTCACACCTCTTTAACCTGGGGCTACCCCTCTCTCCAGTTACTTTGTCTGGGCCTGTAAAGACTTAATTACCTGCAAAGACTCGCATTCAAAGTGTCGTCTTGCATCTTTGACTTTGTCTGTATATATGTTTCTGGAACCCACCTCTTCATTCACCTGAGGAAGGAGCTGTGCTCCGAAAGCTAGTGATTCGAAACAAACCTGTTGGACTTTAAACCTGGTGTTGTCAGACTTCTTACCATCTTTGGACTGTGGGAGGAAACCGGAGCACTCGGAGGAAACCCACCCAGACACGGGGAGAACGTGCAGACTCCGCACAGACAGTGACCCAAGCCAGGAATCGAACCTGGGACCCTGGAGCTGTGAGGCAGCAGTGCTAACCACCGTGTGTGAGAGAAACAATCATTGAACCTTTGCTGATGTGGCACTTTTTAGCATGTTTTGGTACTTTTGTTAATCTTTTACAAGTTTGGGGGGGTGGGGGGGGGGGGGAGAGCAGCCTCTCGGCAGTTACCCAGCCCCCACCTCCCCTAACAATAAAAAAATATATGTTTCAGCGAAATCACACTGACCTCCCGTGGCATTGCTCATGCCCGCTCTGTATCTCTGCCAGCCTGACCCTGATACCCACTTCTATATCCCAGTATTTACTCTCCCCATCCAAAGCTATGAGCCTCTTGGAGGAGACGAGAAAAAGACGGATTGAAAAATCAAAGCCGGTTGGGTGGAAAAAAGCAACCTGGGAAACCCCTCTTTGTTCTGCCCGGGTGATCTAAAGTAGATGATCCGCTGGGAGCCCATCTTGTCTCGGGTTGGGGGTGGGGAGCCACTCCACAGCCCCGGGGGAGGGGGGCATTCCGGCCCTGGGGGTGGGAGGTGGGGGGCCACTCTGCGGCCCCCGGCGGTGGGGGGAACTGTCTGGTTCTGTTAAGTACCTCGACCTTTGTCTGAGATGTTCTCCAACCCATTCAAAAACCGGCCCAGCTCTGGATTCATAGATGTTCATAGAATTTACAGTGCAGAAGGAGGCCATTCGGCCCATCGAGTCTGCACCAGCTCTTGGGAGGAGCACCCTACCCAAGGTCCACACCTCCACCCTATCCCCATAACCCAGGAACCTCACCCAACACTAAGGGCAATTTTGGACACTAAGGGGCAATTTATCACGGCCAATCCACCTAACCTGCACATCTCTGGACTGTGGGAGGAAACCGGAGCACCCGGAGGAAACCCACGCACACACCGGGAGGATGTGCAGACTCCGCACAGTCAGTGACCCAAGCCGGGAATCGAACCTGAGACCCTGGAGCTGTGAAGCAATTGTGCTATCCACAATGCTACCGTGCTGCCCCAATTGTGGATTAAAGGAGCCTGCTCCTGAAATGGTTCTGGTCACTTTGCTCCGACACCTTCGCAGCCGAGAACGGGGCGAAATTATATTGAGAAAGTATTTCCACTTGAGGAGGAGTCGAAAAGTCAAGGTTATAGATATTCGATTGTCACTCAGAAATCCATTTGGGAATTCAGGAGAAACACCGTTAGCCAGAGAATGGTGAGAATGTGGAAATCATAGGGATGGGTTTTGTTTAGTTTGTGGGATGTGTCTGTTGCTCGCTGGGCCAGCATTGATTAGCCCTTCCTAATTACTCTTTGACGGAGGGTCTCGCTCGGCCATTTCTGAGGGCATTTGAGAGTCAGCCACTTCGCTGTGGGTCTGGAGTCACGTGTAGGCCAGACCGGGTAAGGACGGCAGATTTCCTTCCCTAAAGGGACATTAGTGAATCAGATAGTTTTTTTACGAAATTCGACCATGGCTTCATGGGCATCATTAGACTTTTAATTCCAGATTTTAAAACAATTCAAATTTCACCATCTGTTGTGACAGGATTTGAACCCAGGTCCCCAGAGACTTTGGGTCGCTGGATCTCTAGTCCAGTGACAATACCGCTGTGCCATCTCCTCCTCTCGAACTGAATCGTACAGACACATTTCAGGGGAAACTGAATAAACGCACACGGGAGTAAGGAACAGAAAGTGGGGCGAAATTCTCCGGAAACGGCGCGATGTCCACCGACTGGCGCCCAAAACGGCGCAAATCAGTCGGGCATCGCGCCGCCCCAAAGGTGCGGAATGCTCCGCAGCTTTGGGGGCCGAGCCCCAACCTTAAGGGGCTAGGCCCGCGCCGGATGAATTTCCGCCCCGCCAGCTGGCGGAAAAGGCCTTTGGTGCCCCGCCAGCTGGTGTGGAAATGACATCTCCGGGCGGCGCATGCGCAGGAGCGTCAGTGGCCGCTGACAGCTTCCCACGCATGCGCAGTGGAGGGCGTCTCTTCCGCCTCCGCCATGGTGGAGACCGTGGCGGAGGCGGAAGGGGAAAGAATGCCCCCACGGCACAGGCCCGCCCGCGGATCGGTGGGCCCCGATCGCGGGCCAGGCCACCGTGGGGGCACCCCCCCAGGGCCAGGTAGCCCCACGCCGCCCCCCAGGACCCCAGAGCCCGCCCACGCCGCCTTGTCCCGCCGGTAAGGTAGGTGGTTTAATCTATGCCGGCGGGACAAGCATTTTAGCGGCGGGACTTCGGCCCATCCGGGCCGGAGAATCGCGGGGGGGGGGGGCCGCCAACCGGCGCGGCGCGATTCCCGCCCCCCGCCGAATCTCCGGTGCCGGAGACTTCGGCAACTGGCGGGGGCGGGATTCACGCCAGCCCCCGGCGATTCTCCATCCGGCGGGGGGTCGGAGAATCTCGCCCGTGATGTTTATTGGGAGGGATGAAGTGGGTCGATGGGGGCTGATGGGAGGAGCATTGACAGCATGAACCAGTTGGGCCGAGTGGCCTGTTTCAATGGCTATAGATTCGATGTTACCGCTCTGTTTATTGCTGTTGACCACTGGGCCTGCATCAGTCTTTGTCTTCCTTTCCTCACTAGCGTGCAACTGTGATCCAGCTGGTTCGATCAATGAGGTTCAGACCTGCAACTCTGCGAGTGGCCAGTGTGAGTGCCTGCCACACGTGACCGGCCGGGATTGCAGCCAATGCGAGCCGGGCTTCTACAACCTCCAGCCCGCGCTGGGGTGCCTCAGGTAACCAACAGGAAGGGCCTGTCATGGGAGGTCAGTCGCTCTTTGGTGAGAAGCCGGTTTGGTCCTCCAAGCAGCCTTCGGACCAACCCTCCAACTCCCGTGCTGAGGATCACCATCACGTCGGGGAATGGACATGTAGGTGAAAGAGAGGGCGGCAAAACAGGACAGGAAAATCGAGGGGTCAGGGCGTTGGGCAGGACAGGAAGTGAAAAACCTGGCTGGAGAATATTAGAATTAGGAGATGGACGAAGCCATTCAGCAGGTCTGGTAGCATCTCTTCCAATCTCGGGGCATCTCGGGGCTTTTCACAGTAACTTCATTTGAAGCCTACTTGTGACAATAAGCGATTTTCATTTCATTTCATCTGTAGGGAGAGAAAAGAGCGAACGTTTCGAGTCCGATGACTCTTGGTCAAAGCTAACAGACAGAGAAAGTGGGAAATATTTATACTGTGGAGTGAGAATGAAAGATGAGTCATAGCCACAGAAACCCAGGGAAACCGGGTGCCAATGGCCACAGAAACCAAGGGGAAAGAGTGCGAATGGCAGTCCCCAGAGAGAACAAAAGATGTGAAAGGGCAAACAGCAGGGAAAGTAACATCAGAGGGTAAACTGTGACAGATGGAGATGTGGGGGAGGAGAAGGGGGAAGCAAAGGGAGAAGGGGTAAGGAAAGGTGGATAAGATTGGGGGGGGGGGGTGTTAAATATATATTAAGAAAGACAAGAAAGAAAGAAATGGTAAGAGACAGTTAAAATGAAATGAAAACAAATGGGTCGAGGCGGGGTAGAGCTGATCATCTGAAGTTGCTGAATTCGATGTTGAGACTGGAAGGCTGCAGCGAGCCTAACCGGAAGATGCGATGTTGTTCCTCCAGTTTGCGTTGAGCTTCACTGGAACACTGCAGCAGGCCAAGAACAAACATGTGGGCATGGGAGCAGGGTCGTGTGTTAAAATGGCAAGCAGCAGGAAGGTCAGGGTCCTGAATGCGCACAGACCGAAGGTGCTCAGCATAGCGATCACCCAGTCTGCGTTTGGTCTCTCCGATATAGAGGGGACCACATTGGGAGCAGCGAATGCAATTGACCAAATTGGAAGAGATGCAAGTGAAACGCTGCTTAACCTGGAAGAGTGTTTTGGGCCTGGGATGTTGAGCATGGAAGAGGTAATGGGGCAGGTGTTACACCCTCTGCGATTGCATGGGAAGGTGCCATGGGTGATGGGAGAGGTACTGGGTATGGTGGAGGAGTGGACTAGATTGTCTCGGAGGGAACGGTCTCTGCGGAATGCTGACAGAGGGAGTGAAGGGAAGATGTGTTTGGTGGTGGCATCACGCTGGAGTTGGCGGAAATGGTGGAGGATTCTGCTTTGAATACGGAGGCTGGTGGGGTGAAATGTGAGGACGAGGGGGCCATTCGGCCCCTTTGTTCTGCTCCTGCTATCCGATCAGATCATGGCTGAGCATGGTTAACCTTTTTAATCAGCTCCACCATCCTGTCCACCCCCCCCCCCCCCCGGTCCACCCCGGACCCCCACCCCCTCCAGCCCATCCCCTATTTTCGGTTAAAAACAAATAAAATAAAGAAAATGAAACAAACTGAGGAATTAATTGAAGGGGCAGCTCACGGGACACGGAACCAAAAGATAAATCACAAATGAAACTTCGAACATCACATGAAAGGCATGTCGGTGCCCACAGTGCCCACCGGACACGGAAGGACTGACGTGCCAGTGGACTCCGCGGGCTCCATCGCTACAGTAGAGGGGTGGACAGTCAGGTCGGACGAACCCTCAGTTGCCCGCTGCCTGAACCTGTTGATGCCGAGTTTGGCCAGCCCAGAAACAGGTTCAGGAGCAGGTCATCCACCTACCCCGCCCCTCCCCACAACACCTACCCCGCCCCTCCCCACAACACCTACCCCGCCCCTCCCCACAACACCTACCCCGCCCCTCCCCACAACACCTACCCCGCCCCTCCCCACAACACCTACCCCGCCCCTCCCCACAACACCTACCCCGCCCCTCCCCACAACACCTACCCCGCCCCTCCCCACAACACCTACCCCGCCCCTCCCCACAACACCTACCCCGCCCCTCCCCACACCGGGTGCCCGGGGGAGGTCCTCCTCCTACCCCGCCCCTCCCCACACTGTGCCTGGGGAGGTCTCCTCCTACCTCGCCCCTCCCCACACTCTGCCTGGGGAAGGTCCTCCTCCTACCCCGCCCCTCCCCACACTGTGCCTGGGGGAGGTCCTCCTCCTACCCCGCCCCTCCCCACACTGTGCCTGGGGGAGGTCTCCTCCTACCTCGCCCCTCCCCACACTCTGCCTGGGGAAGGTCCTCCTCCTACCTCGCCCCTCCCCACACTGTGCCTCGGGGAGGTCCTCCACCTACCCCGCCCCTCCCCACACTGTGTCCGGGGGAGGTCTCCTCCTACCCCACCCCTCCCCACACTGTGCCTGGGGGAGGTCCTCCACCTACCCCGCCCCTCCCCACACTGTGTCCGGGGGAGGTCCTCCTCCTACCTCGCCCCTCCCCACACTGTGCCTGGGGGAGGTCCTCCACCTACCCCGCCCCTCCCCACACTGTGCCTGGGGGAGGTCCTCCTCCTACCTCGCCCCTCCCCACACTGTGCCTGGGGAGGTCCTCCACCTACCCCGCCCCTCCCCACACTGTGCCTGGGGGAGGTCCTCCTCCTACCTCGCCCCTCCCCACACTGTGTCCGGGGGAGGTCTCCTCCTACCCCACCCCTCCCCCACACTGTGCCTGGGGGAGGTCCTCCACCTACCCCGCCCCTCCCCACACTGTGCCTGGGGGAGGTCTCCTCCTACCTCGCCCCTCCCCACACTGTGCCTGGGGGAGGTCCTCCTCCTACCTCGCCCCTCCCCACACTCTGCCTGGGGGAGGTCTCCTCCTTCCTCGCCCCTCCCCACACTCTGCCTGGGGAAGGTCCTCCTCCTACCTCGCCCCTCCCCACACTCTGCCTGGGGGAGGTCCTCCTCCTACCCCGCCCCTCCCCACACTGTGCCTGGGGGAGGTCCTCCTCCTACCCCGCCCCTCCCCACACTGTGCCTGGGGGAGGTCCTCCTCCTACCCCCGCCCCTCCCCACACTGTGCCTGGGGGAGGTCTCCTCCTACCCCGCCCCTCCCCACACCGGGTGTCCGGGGGAGGTCTCCTCCTACCCCGCCCCTCCCCACACCGGGTGTCCGGGGGAGGTCCTCCACCTACCCCGCCCCTCCCCACACTGTGCCCGGGGGAGGTCTCCTCCTACCCCGCCCCTCCCCACACTGTGCCTGGGGGAGGTCCTCCTCCTACCTCGCCCCTCCCCACACTGTGTCCGGGGGAGGTCCTCCTCCTACCCCACCCCTCCCCACACTGTGCCCGGGGGAGGTCCTCCACCTACCCCGCCCCTCCCCACACTGTGCCTGGGGGAGGTCCTCCTCCTACCCCGCCCCTCCCCACACTGTGCCTGGGGGAGGTCTCCTCCTACCTCGCCCCTCCCCACACCGGGTGCCCGGGGGAGGTCCTCCACCTACCCCGCCCCTCCCCACACCGGGTGCCCGGGGGAGGTCCTCCACCTACCCCGCCCCTCCCCACACCGGGTGCCCGGGGGAGGTCTCCTCCTACCCCGCCCCTCCCCACACCGGGTGTCCGGGGGAGGTCTCCTCCTACCCCGCCCCTCCCCACACCGGGTGTCCGGGGGAGGTCTCCTCCTACCCCGCCCCTCCCCACACCGGGTGTCCGGGGGAGGTCCTCCTCCTACCCCGCCCCTCCCACACTGTGCCTGGGGGAGGTCTCCTCCTACCCCGCCCCTCCCCACACTGTGCCTGGGGGAGGTCTCCTCCTACCCCGCCCCTCCCCACACTGTGCCTGGGGGAGGTCTCCTCCTACCCCGCCCCTCCCCACACCGGGTGCCCGGGGGAGGTCCTCCACCTACCCCGCCCCTCCCCACACCGGGTGCCCGGGGGAGGTCCTCCACCTACCCTGCCCCTCCCCACACCGGGTGCCCGGGGGAGGTCCTCCACCTACCCCACCCCTCCCCACACTGTGCCTGGGGGAGGTCTCCTCCTACCCCGCCTCCCCACACTGTGCCTCGGGGAGGTCCTCCACCTACCCCGGCCCTCCCCACACCGGGTGCCCGGGGGAGGTCCTCCACCTACCCCACCCCTCCCCACACTGTGCCTGGGGGAGGTCTCCTCCTACCCCGCCCCTCCCCACACTGTGCCTGGGGGAGGTCTCCTCCTACCCCGCCCCTCCCCACACTGTGCCTGGGGGAGGTCTCCTCCTACCCCGCCCCTCCCCACACTGTGCCCGGGGGAGGTCTCCTCCTACCCCGCCCCTCCCCACACCGGGTTCCCGGGGGAGGTCCTCCACCTACCTCGCCCCTCCCCACACTGTGCCCGGGGGAGGTCCTCCACCTACCCCGCCCCTCCCCACACTGTGCCTGGGGGAGGTCTCCTCCTACCTCGCCCCTCCCCACACTGTGCCTGGGGGAGGTCTCCTCCTACCTCGCCCCTCCCCACACCGGGTGTCCGTAGATCAGGAGCGTGGGTCTGAAGTGTAAAACAAATCTGTCCACTAAGGTTACCCTCACAGTCTGGAGCGTGGCGTCGAGGGTCAGTCTGGAGCGTGGGGTCGAGTGTCAGTCTGGAGCGTGGGGTCGAGGGTCAGTCTGGAGCGTGGGGAGGGGGTTCAGCCTGGAGCGTGGGGTCGAGGGTCAGTCTGGAGCGTGGGGTCGAGGGTCAGTCTGGAGCGTGGGGTCGAGGGTCAGTCTGGAGCGTGGGGTCGAGGGTCAGTCTGGAGCGTGGGGAGGGGGGTCAGTCTGGAGCGTGGGGTCGAGGGTCAGTCTGGAGCGTGGGGAGGGGGTTCAGCCTGGAGCGTGGGGTCGAGGGTCAGTCTGGAGCGTGGGGTCGAGGGTCAGTCTGGAGCGTGGGGTCGAGGGTCAGTCTGGTGCGTGGGGTCGAGGGTCAGTCTGGAGCGTGGGGTCGAGGGTCAGTCTGGTGCGTGGGGTCGAGGGTCAGTCTGGAGCGTGGGGTCGAGGGTCAGTCTGGAGCGTGGGGTCGAGGGTCAGTCTGGTGTGTGGGGTCGAGGGTCAGTCTGGAGCGTGGGGTCGAGGGTCAGTCTGGAGCGTGGGGTCGAGGTTCAGTCTGGAGCGTGGGGTCGAGGGTCAGTCTGGAGCGTGGGGAGGGGGGTCAGTCTGGAGCGTGGGGAGGAGGGTCAGTCTGGAGGGTGGGGTTGAGGGTCAGTCTGGAGCGTGGGGTCGAGGGTCAGTCTGGAGCGTGGGGTCGAGGGTCAGTCTGGAGCGTGGGGAGGGGGTTCAGCCTGGGGTGTGGGGTCGAGGGTCAGTCTGGAGTGTGGGGTCGAGGGTCAGTCTGGAGCGTGGGGTCGAGGGTCAGTCTGGAGCGTGGGGTCGAGGGTCAGTCTGGTGCGTGGGGCCGAGGGTCAGTCTGGAGCGTGGGGTCGAGGGTCAGTCTGGTGCGTGGGGTCGAGGGTCAGTCTGGAGCGTGGGGTCGAGGGTCAGTCTGGAGCGTGGGGTCGAGGGTCAGTCTGGAGCGTGGGGTCGAGGGTCAGTCTGGAGCGTGGGGTCGAGGGTCAGTCTGGAGCGTGGGGAGGGGTGTCAGTCTGGAGCGTGGGGAGGAGGGTCAGTCTGGAGCGTGGGGTTGAGGGTCAGTCTGGAGCGTGGGGTCGAGGGTCAGTCTGGAGCGTGGGGTCGAGGGTCAGTCTGCAGCGTGGGGTCGAGGGTCAGTCTGGAGCGTGGGGTCGTGGGTCAGTCTGGAGCGTGGGGTCGAGGGTCAGTCTGGAGCGTGGGGTCGAGGGTCAGTCTGGAGCGTGGGGAGGAAGGTCAGTCTGGAGCGTGGGGTCAAGGGTCAGTCTGGAGCGTGGGGAGGGGGGTCAGTCTGGAGCGTGGGGTCGAGGGTCAGTCTGGAGCGTTGGGTCGAGGGTCAGTCTGGTGCGTGGGGTCGAGGGTCAGTCTGGAGCGTGGGGTCGAGGGTCAGTCTGGAGCGTGGGGTCGAGGGTCAGTCTGGAGCGTGGGTCGAGGGTCAGTCTGGAGCGTGGATTGGGGGGTCAGTCTGGAGCGTGAGGAGGAGGGTCAGTCTGGAGCGTGGGGTTGAGGGTCAGTCTGGAGCGTGGGGTCGAGGGTCAGTCTGGAGCGTGGGGTCGAGGGTCAGTCTGGAGCGTGGGGAGGGGGTTCAGCCTGGAGCGTGGGGTCGAGGGTCAGTCTGGAGCGTGGGGTCGAGGGTCAGTCTGGAGCGTGGGGTCGAGGGTCAGTCTGGTGCGTGGGGTCGAGGGTCAGTCTGGAGCGTGGGGTCGAGGGTCAGTCTGGTGCGTGGGGTCGAGGGTCAGTCTGGAGCGTAGGGTCGAGGGTAAGTCTGGAGCGTGGGGACGAGGGTCAGTCTGGAGGGTGGGGTCGAGGGTCAGTCTGGAGCGTGGGGTCGAGGGTCAGTCTGGAGCGTGGGGTCGAGGTTCAGTCTGGAGCGTGGGGTCGAGGGTCAGTCTGGAGCGTGGGGAGGGGGGTCAGTCTGGAACGTGGGAGGAGGGTCAGTCTGGAGGGTGGGGTCGAGGGTCAGTCTGGAGCGTGGGGTCGAGGGTCAGTCTGGAACGTGGGGTCGAGGGTCAGTCTGGTGCGTGGGGCCGAGGGTCAGTCTGGAGCGTGGGGTCGAGGGTCAGTCTGGTGCGTGGGGTCGAGGGTCAGTCTGGAGCGTGGGGTCGAGGGTCAGTCTGGAGCGTGGGTCGAGGGTCAGTCTGCAGCGTGGGGTCGAGGGTCAGTCTGGAGCGTGGGGTCGAGGGTCAGTCTGGAGCGTTGGGTCGAGGGTCAGTCTGGTGCGTGGGGTCGAGGGTCAGTCTGGAGCGTGGGGTCGAGGGTCAGTCTGGAGCATGGGGTCGAGGGTCAGTCTGGAGCGTGGGTCGAGGGTCAGTCTGCAGCGTGGGGAGGGTGGTCAGTCTGGAGCGTGGGGAGGAGGGTCAGTCCGGAGCGTGGGTTCAGGGTAAGTCTGGAGCGTGGGGCCGAGGGTCAGTCTGCAGCGTGGGGTCGAGGGTCAGTCTGGAGCGTGGGGTCGAGGGTCAGTCTGAGCGTGGGTCGAGGGTCAGTCTGGAGCGTGGGGTCGAGGGTCAGTCTGGAGCGTGGGGAGGAGGGTCAGTCTGGAGCATGGGGTCAAGGGTCAGTCTGGAGCGTGGGGAGGGGGGTCAGTCTGGAGCGTGGGGTCGAGGGTCAGTCTGGAGCGTTGGGTCGAGGGTCAGTCTGGTGCGTGGGGTCGAGGGTCAGTCTGGAGCGTGGGGTCGAGGGTCAGTCTGGAGCGTGGGGTCGAGGGTCAGTCTGGAGAGTAGGGAGGAGGGTCAGTCTGGAGCGGGGGTCGAGGGTCAGTCTGGAGCATGGGGTCGAGGGTCAGTCTGGAGCGTGGGGTGGAGGGTCAGTCTGGAGCGTGGGGCCGAGGGTCAGTCTGGAGCATAGGGAGGGGGGTCAGTCTGGTGCGTGGGGTCGAGGGTCAGTCTGGAGCGTGGGGTCGAGGGTCAGTCTGGTGCGTGGGTTTGAGGGTCAGTCTGGAGCGTGGGGAGGAGGCTCAGTCTGGAGTTTGGGGTCGAGGGTCAGTCTGGAGTTTGGGGTCGAGGGTCAGTCTGGAGCGTGGGGTCTTGGGTCAGTCAGAGTGTGGGGTGGAGGGTGAGTGTGGTGGTCTGGCTGGATTGAGCTTTCTAATGGTGTCTCTGAGTTACGGTTTCTACTTTTATTCCAGCTGTTCCTGCCACAGTGTGGGATCACGGGACAGTTACTGCCAAACTCTGACTGGGCAGTGCAACTGTCGGCCTGGCATTGGAGGGCGATCCTGCGACAAATGCCAACGGGGATACTTTGATCTCTCTGAGAGGGGCTGTCGAGGTACTGAGTCCAACTACTTCTCTCTGAGTCCAACTACTCCCTCTGCTACTCATAGGGTCACGAAGAGAGTGCTCTGCGGAAATGGCCATTCCTCACGGCTGAACCAAGCAACTTGATGTTGTGAGGTTCATGACCTTGCGTCTGTTTTTCGCTTTCAACTGAAGCTGTCTTACCTGCTGAGAATGTCTTGCATTTTAATTTTTATCTCAGAATTTCAGCTTCTGCACCATTTTCAGGTTTAATCTCAGATTTCCAGCATCCGCAGCATTTCTTTTATTTCAGAATTCCAGCATCAGCAGCATTTTCAGGTTTAATCTCAGAATTTCAGCAGCTGCAGCATTTTTGAATTTAATCTCAGAATTTCAGCAGCTGCAGCATTTTTGAGTTTTATCTCAGAATTTCAGCAGCTGCAGCATTTTTGAGTTTTATCAGAATCTCAGCATCTGCAGCATTTTCAGGTTTAATCTCAGAATTTCAGCAGCTGCAGCATTTTTGAATTTAATCTCAGAATTTCAGCAGCTGCAGCATTTTTGAGTTTTATCTCAGAATTTCAGCAGCTGCAGCATTTTTGAGTTTTATCTCAGAATCTCAGCAGCTGC